>NW_024884855.1:12681645-12842938 GCF_019232065.1 Centrocercus urophasianus | reverse complement strand
ACAGGTTATTTCTCCTGGTTTCCCACAGGTTATTTCTCCTGGTTTCCAGTTTCTTACTTGACTGACTGCAGCAACCACAAGGTTAAAACGTTATTACGAATTAAGAGCACATTATCAGTTCCAGAGTTGCAGTTAATCCAGAGCAAGTCAGAGTAATAACTTGCCTAGATAATTAGATCAATTGTTAAGGTCATTCGATTGAGTAAATGTGAGACAATTCTTTACAAGCACCGTGTAGTACACTTACTGGTAGATGAGGCATGAAAGACTTCTTCACAGCAAATGCATTTCATTCAGTGTATAAAACATTAGCTGAGTACCAAGCCTCTCTTTTCTGACCACTCTGGGACCAGGATTAGCTTAAAGTAGCAGAGATAACTCCAAAGCAGAGTTAAACACATAATGAGACCTTCCCTCTGCTTCTCTGAGACACTACAGGCATATTCCAGGACTTTGTACACTGAGAACTGCTGGAATTGCTTTCTGGACCACCACATTGTGCCCAGAATCTGCCTTTCAAGAGAATGCTGACAAGTACAGAGAGAGAGATTGTCATTTTAAAATCCTTCCTTTAACCTATATAAAGATGATGTCGTGGTGAGCAATTAGTTTCAGAAGAGGACTAAGTGTTAAAGACAAGGCATCATACAGACTGACTGCAGAGAAAGCAGCAGCAGAGATGCCCTCGGATCACAGATAGTCTCTTTCCTTTGTACAGTTCTTCAGCCTGGCACACAGCACACTGGGTCACCCCACAGGCTCTCCTGCCTTCTGCATTTCCCCACAGTGCTCCTTCCTCCTGCAGGCATCTCCTACCTGCTCTACTCTCAGCAAGTGTCCAGCAACAGGATACCACAATCAATTCTGTTTGCCAGTTTAAGAACCACAACATAAGAGATCTCATCCTTGATAGAAAGATAGTGGAGAACGACAAGAATGAGATGTTACAGATTAAGAGCATCTCCTCTAGGTCCACTTAGCCTGAGTTTAATTTAGGAACCTTCAAGTAAAGCAAAGTATGTGGGTGGCTACAAATGCAAACATATGTATATACGTTTGAGAGGAAGTTCAAAACATGACAAGAAGCCCATTCATAATACCCATTTATGTTCAAGAGAGCTCATTTCTATTATTTGACAGAACTGAATAAAGGAAGACCCTTTCTTTCCAGGTGAAAAACTCTCAGTCATCCCTGGGTAGTGTATTCACATCAGAGAAGACAACACAGACTTACGGCATAAGTATTTAGGACAGGTTTTTTGTCATGTATTTTTCATGAGGTTCTTCATTGTTTTACAAAATAAAACCTAGTACAGTCACATACACGATTCCTATTCTAATCATGGTGTGATGACTTTTTTCCTGAAAATAATTGTTTTTGCATAAGCAGCATAGAAAAGCTACTCTCTAAAATATGAAAGCATAAAGATAGCCTGATTCAGTCAAGAAGTTGCCTGCAGAAGAATTGCCAAAAACCTTCTCCTACTTTTGCTAAAAAATGACTTGAAGAGAAATTATCATGGGCCTGCATGGAAGAACACAGAAGTAGTTCTTCCCATTCCTAGGCGGAAATCTCTCTTCTAAGAGAAACTATCAAATGTTTCTTCTTTGCAGAGAGGGTGCAGATTTCACAGACCTATGTGGCGACAGTCATTATCATCTTTACCAAAAACAAAATGCAGAAATATTCAAAAGCCAATAAAGGAAGCACTTCTACAAAGTTCTGCTATTTGAAATGAAAATATTATTTATTCTCTTCTGATTATTTTGGTAGCATTAATTTTGTCCTACCACATTTCTGCATCTTCCAGCTCAGAGCATGGTTCCTTGTACTCCGTTCTTTATCACCCAGCTCCAAAAAATCATCTCACACAACAAAAATCATTCCAACTGTCACCCTTTCTTAGAGTAAATATCACAGCACTGCCAAAAAATACACTTTATAACCTGAAAGCTTCGTGTACCTAAGACACGTGTGTAAAGAACAGTTAAATCAGGGGACTGAAATAATTACATTAATAAAAACCTTTGTACTGTTGGCATAATTATCTATAAAATAATCTGTTAGACTTGGAAACACATGAAATACAGTGTAATTTTTTAGCTTAAAGCTTTATCATACTAGAACTATGCAAATCAATAATTATCACATTAAATAGGCTCATATTCCAGTTTTCTCAGCAGTAACTTCTCCTTTGGGAGAAAAATATTTTATCAAGATTAAACAGAAAATGGTTTCTTTCCTGTGAGCATTACTTTGATGCCATGTCAAAACATCTGTTTCGTGTGACTCAATTTTTCATTCCCAAAGACCTGCCTTTCCCACTACTTACACACGTACAGAGCCAATAGAATAGTTTGAAGTGATAGACTGCAATTCTTAAATTGTGACCACTACACACCATATAGCAGAAAAGAGGTTGTGTTTTTTTCCTCAGGAAGAAACAGAGACTTGTAGCTTCAGAGTAGTGCACAGTCCTTTCACATAGCAACGTTCATCTAATAGAAAATACAAAAGGTGCATAAACACGGAAAATCTTGGCTTTTTTGGGAAGATCATCAAGATTTGAAGAGTTCGTATGATAACATAAAATGAATGAACATAAGTATCACTACTTCTGGAATCTTGTCTAAAAATGGTTTTATTTTTAAAGATGACTGCAAGAGAAGCCAATGAACGTGTGTATTTTCTCAATTTGAGTTTATTTAAATCTGTTTTGATGTTTCTTGGAAAAGGGACTGTGGCATGTTCCTTGTCTTACCACGACAAAATCTATAGCTCAGGGTGGAATATATTGCTTCCACACATTTTAATAACTTTAGTGTATGTTTCTGCTGAACATTTCTATAAGCTGTGCAATACTGCTATCCTCATTTCAGAAAGGCATAAAAGGGAAAACAAATTTTATCCAAGTCCATGGAAGACAGGAAAGTGCCATGGTTATCTCTAGATGCACCTGTCTGTGATGGGGGACAGCAGGCCCAGCAGCCCAAAACAGTGGCAGGGGAAGGGACAAAGAAAAAAAACCCACAACAATGACCTGAGGAGGAAAGCTAATTTACTAATTATAATAGCAGAACTACAAGGCAATTGAGATTGAAGCTAATAAATAAATGAGAGAGTTTCTAAAAACTGAGGCTCTCACTCTGATCCACCAGGGAACAAGGAGAGCTAGGCTGGGGACTTCAGTCAGTTTCAGCTTTCCTACTGGCTGGAAAACAAATAGAACAGCAGTTTTTTGGGAGCTGTAGTACATTTTTCTTCTCTCCTGAGACTCCAAGTGCACCACATGATGTGACTGGAATACTGATGACAAAAATCATAAAACCACAACAGTATGACAACATTAAATTCTAGTGTATGTGAACACAATTTTTGTCGAAGAACCAAATTCAGACTCAATGTTCAAAATTGCTCTATTCAAATTTTGGTGCTAAGAAAAAGAATTAAGCGTAAAAAAAAAAATCTATGCAGGTCTAGCATACGTTTATATACAAAACTTGGGGCTTTGATTTTAAGTATCAGTCTTCAAGGAACAGAAAACAAATAATTCATAGTTATAAAATAAATCCTTCACCTTTGTTTCACATATCAGTTTTATCAAAACCCAGGGTTTTACTTTTTATCATTTCTTCAATATTTCCCTCTGTTCTGCACTACTTCTGACATCAGGGAATAAGGCAACAAATAGAGTAGAACAGCATTACAAACTGGCTATTCTACCATGCTGAGATTCTTCCAAACTCCAACCTAGCTGTTACGAGAATAGCACAGAAGGTTATTTCCAGCTTCTGTAATATGGGTGTTATGATGAATGGAGATTTTCCTGCATATTCATCAGAAGACTTCTGAGAGAGGAAAATGTTATCTGCTAATTCTCTGGAATCAGAATTGAAATATTAGCAGTCGCTGTTTCTGAATACTTGCTTTTAAATAAAAAAAATTAAGGCTTATGCTGAAAAATATATGCATAGATTGATAAATTCCAGAACATAACTGCTCTGCCTACAGCTCAACAAGTAGACTAAACGTGCACAGAGTGGTGGAGCAAGCTTTCTCATACTGCTTTGCCAAATACAACTTCTTCTAAGCCAGAGGAGCAAGCCATTCATAAGAGTGGCAGTGATTTACATTTGATACTCACCTGATCTCAGCCTGGGCTGTGCACCTGCAAGCCAGAACACTGTCAAGCACCAGTTACCATCTGCCAGTTGTGTGTTGCCAGTAGTTCATCTTTTAGTAGGGAGGATAAAGACTCAACATAAGAAGTGCTAGCAGGACCAAGGAAGCCAAAAGGAGCTCATTTCTAATGAAGAAAAGCCCTTAAATACTAACCCTCAGGAGTCTCTCAGGAGCCTCAGAAGAAAAAAATAAAATTAAGTGATGCAGATCTGCTTCACTCAGCACACACACAACAAAACTTCATAAGCACATTGTCCTCTGTCCCAGTAAAACAGCGGCACAGTTTCCACAACTGTCTCTATTTGTTTTAATAGCTAGAAGAGAGAACCGATAACAAGTTAGGAAAAAGGCAAAAGTGTCAAAACAGTGA
Source organism: Centrocercus urophasianus (assembly GCF_019232065.1). Classification (NCBI taxonomy): domain Eukaryota; kingdom Metazoa; phylum Chordata; class Aves; order Galliformes; family Phasianidae; genus Centrocercus; species Centrocercus urophasianus. Next base: position 12,838,385 of record NW_024884855.1, on the reverse strand, counting down.
GTTTACAAAACTCAAATTTCATTTTGTTTCTATTTAAGATGCTTAGAAGCACGTACAGCTCTTGCTAAGTAATAACTGACTATCACAGCAATCAGCAAACTGAAGTTACTCAGAAAAGGAATTTAAAAGAGGAGCTGCTACTCCTACAGAGGAGAAATCAGAGCATTTCCTTTCCTTCTCCTTCACAAAGCATGAGAAGTAAAACAAATGGGAACCTGATAAATAAGTTTATGCCAGATATCATTAAGCAGTGATATCTACTGACCATATACAAAATCACAGACAAGTGTGGTAGAAAATACAAGCCATTTTAGTGCACAAGAAGGAAACAAGCAGCGTACAGCTCTGTGCTCAGGGCATAACTCATCCAACAGCTGAGCTGAAATACAAAGTTTTCCCAGTTATTCCAAAAGCTTGCATCATGGTACTTTTCTGTTCTTCTATCATACTTACACAAGGCTGGAACAGCTGTGGTCTGAATAGACATGCTTTAAATCAACTGTAATCTGTCTTTAATAGTATACATGACGTAATTTCAATAGCCTTAAGATTAGTAAAAATGAAAAACCTGTCCAGACAGGTGGGAATATGTGGCTGGTCAGCCTTCAGCATGAAGCTTAGTCAGTGTCCCCACTACTTATGCTGCAGTTAGCCAAGACATACGCATATAACCAGCAGTAGGTATGGAGAATAAACTGCTGGCTAAAAAGAGTAAATGTAGATGTGAACACAGAAATAGCTAAATACTTCTTAATATCTTTGTTATCTCAACACTCAAAGGCTTATCTGGTAAAACTACACAGGCTGGAGATGCTGCTGATAGGTAATAGTGTAGAAGATGGGAAGTGAGGATAACAAGCCGCAGCATACCCCTTCTCCCAGAAAACTTACAGTAAGTACATATATAAGAAACCAGAGAGCCTGTATTTTGCTTCTCATTTCTATTTTTTACCCTCTTTTTAGAGAGATATTCTTGTCTATGAAGATGATGTCTGAGATAATCTGATTCGCCTTTAAGCTACTGCTTTTCAGACATAAGGCACTCTTAAGAATCCATCATTTTCTACATCTTCTCCTACATTTATTTGCTCTTCCATCTGTAACAGTCAGTAAATGCAGCAGCTGTCTGCAATCCATCTAATCTGAAGCACAGACATTTCACTCCAGAATAAGCAGTGCATGTGTTTTGAAAAATAAGCCATGTAATATTCTACATTATTTAAAAGCTTTCATCGTTCTTTGAAGGCTACTGTAAACAGTAGCTGCAGGGGAGTTCATTTAAATATATTCACTTTGAACTGCAAATTGCGTGCGGTAGAAAACAGAACGACACGTACAATTTTACCTTTTTTCCCCACTAACTGTTGTTTACAAATGTTATAAAATCTATTCTACATTCAAAAGTATTTCAGGTTTTAAGTAGTTAATAATCAGTGTTCAAATGAGGCTCGTAACACTTGCAGGGCTTTGAGGGGAAGTAAGAGGCATTCAGAATGCACAAACACCGCCACTTCTGACTGAAATACACAAATTCACAAGAAAGTAGCCCCTGGGATCGGAATCTGTGCCCAATAACACAGCAAGGAGGAAGGCATGGAATATCCCTGGCAGCTCAATGCTCCTGATTTCCTTCTACACTAAAAATATAAGCTTTGGAAAAAGCCAGCAGCAGTTGAGCCAGCCATGCCAGTGAGCTCACATTTGAGCTCCCAAACACATCACAGTCATTTCATCCCTTGCTGTATGCGAGCATTTTGGGAAGCACAATGTGGGATGAGTTTAGCACGAGATGACAACTGTGTACCACCACTGGAGCTCTCTGGTACAGCACAGGAGCAGTAAAACACAAAGAACTCCTGCAATGGATGCTCCACGCACAGCTCAGAAAACATTTACAGAATAAAATAATACTTTCTAATAATAAACTACCTACTAATCTACAATCCAAGGGGGAAAGCAATAATGCTTTACATATCTTACCAACTTCCTGAACTCTGATCTTATTGTTAACAGCATCACCACAGCAATAAAGTAAGGTCACCATTCTCAAAACACATTCTAGTAATTTACTAAGATTAATTCCACTTGCTACTGGCAAAAGCACTTCCTGATGTTTCATATGTAAATTTCACTAGCCAGCACATAATAATTGCACATGAAAGTTAAACACTACTCTCCAGTCCTTGGATTGAACAACATACACCATATACTTACTACTTATTCATACACCACCCTAAAAAGGAAAAGTGACCACGCTACAGCTAAGGAAATATTTTCTTGATGGAAAGATGAGTAGAGAAGAAAAAAAACAAAACTTTTTTCTCCACTTCTGCACAAAGCGTTAACAGTCCAACAAAAGCAACCTAATTCCTTGAAAATCTCACATGTGCATTTAAGCAAAGAGTGCACAGGAGCAAGCTGTGGACTTGATAAGCATGCTCACTGCATCACACTTTGTGGATCTGTGCGTGCTGGGAAACACAGTCCTGAAGCTGCAAACAAGTAGAATTGCATCAATACTGATTTTAACAAACATTCTGGCAACAAGCTCTTCAGAAGTGCCACTGAATCAAAACTCTGTGCAAACAATTAGCTTGTATGCATCAATAATTACACCATTGTGCCAGTTTCTTTTTTTTTTTTTTTTTTTCTCTCCAAACAGAAAGTTCTTCAGCAGAACTGGGCAGACAAATTAACAACTATTAGTGCAATAAACAGCTTTCACTCTAGATCCCAGCCATGGATTACCACATTAAGTTTGGAGCTTTTTTTTTGGTTGGTTGCTTTCAGTAGCGCACTCCTTAATTGATGCACAGAGCAGCAGCAATAACCCTGAAGATCTGGTATGTTTATTACTTGGCTGCATTGGCACCCTGTCTGCACAGCACAAACAGGGCAGGACCCAGCCTGTCACTACTCCCAGTCCAGCTGCAACCCATTCGTGGCTGTGCCCAAACCCATGCACGGTGCTTATTTGTGTCCAATAAAACAAAGCCAAATAGTCAACATTTTCACCCCCTGTTCTCTGGAGAGCCATACCTCTATTCTTCAGGCAGCAGCCTACAGAATTTGTCTCATATTGATAGGAAAAGGAAAGACTGTTTTCCTAATAACATCGTACTATTTTTCTTCTTCCAAAATACAGCATTCTCCCAAGCATATCTACCTTTTATTTCCCAATAGCTTCTTCACTCTCATGAATGTGAAGGAAGCTTGTAAATATGACAGGAGGATCACAAAGTGGCAGAATGTGACGGAGAGCTCAGAGCAGAAAGCTACATATTCAAATAGAATAACTAATTTGTTTTCCACCCAAGTTGACAGCAGGAAGGTTTTCACTTACTTGTTCAACAGAAGGGGCAGGGGAGAAAGCCACACCACTCCTCAACGTGACCACTGTGAGTGCCAGCATAGCATAAACATGCTGGGCAGGTTCTGAAGTTGAAGCAATTGCAAGCAGCTCACTTGACCCAAAGAACTGCTTAGAAAAGTCCTGCCTGTGCCCCCTGCAGCACAATTACCATATAAACAGGTGTGTTTGTATAAACCAGACATCTACACTAAGAGCATCAGGAAATACTAGGCCGATTTGAAAGTACATCTTTAGCCAGCTACAAGAACAGCTAAAATCAGCCAATAATTTCAAGATCCTTGATAAACCAGGCTAAAATATGTCCTTCAAAATGTGCCTTTTCAAATCTACCATGCAGAAATAAGGACAAACTTGCCTGTCTAGAGTGTATCATATAAAAATTAATTTGGTAGGTCTTCAAAAGAAAGTCAGGATGGGAGCAGGATGCGTTGCTCAGTTGTCTGCCAGCCTTTCCTGCTTTCTTTTTGTTTTCAAGGTTTTCATTCTGGTGTAGAGCAAGGCTGTTACCAGTCAATTCAGCTGATCCCAGGCACCCATCTGTCTTAGCAGATTTCAGTACAAGTGTTTGCCAGCTGTAGTTACTGAGATAACCTTGAAGCGTGAACTGAGTAAAAGCGATCTGAGTATCGTAACAGCTGCTGTGTATCTGTTGGATCTCAAATAATAATTCTGAGAAACGTGACCTGCAGTGATACTTCAAATATCAAAATTATTAATTACGTACATGTGCATCAAAATATGAACAAGGAGACTAAATAACAATCTGAGGAAGATCTGAAATTTGTGCCTTCATTAAAACTTCACACAGCATGCAGAGGTCAGCAGGGCATTTGGGCACAACCTGAAAGACTGCTGCATTTAAGATATGACACAAAGGAAAAGCATCAACTAAAACGTGTGAGAATATCTACGTTTCTATCCTGTGGACTAACTTCTAATGAGCTAATAGTGAATGGACACAGGATCTTGCGCAGCCATGGATATGGTTTCAGTCTTTCTTTTGTCTTATTTTCCTCCCCTGGTTTGCTCACTACCTCACAATTTTTCACTTATTTTCTTGTTTTTTCTTAAATCTGGGAACCATTACCAAGACCAAGAACAAATGCCCCGAGGTGTTAGCCGATAATGCAAAGAACGTGTATGCTAAACAGTTACTATTTACAAACAGTTATTACTAACATTATAGAGCCATACCAGTAAGTTATACAAGGGCAAATAATGAAGCTTCAACATCTGTAATGATTCATCTTCAGCATTTTGATAGATTTTTCATTTCTTGCAAATACTGAATTGCAACCCCTGAGCAAAGTAATTGGAATAACTACTTCTGCCTTCCAATGAGAATTTCTCTCTTTCACGTGCTTCATCATGTCTACAGGAATGATAACACTAATTCATCTAATTTTACTTGTTATATATTTTCTAATCTTACTTGTTTCATATTTTCAAAAATGTATTGTTCTATACCACTCCCAGTTCCTTTAAAATATTGGCACTATAAGCACAGTGAAGAATTATTAGCAAGTGATCAAAAACCAAAGAAATTCAACTCAGATTATTCAGTTCTACATCTGATTGTTTACACTGTTCAGACAGCATTCCTTTTTGCAGAGCAGAGAATTTCATGGGGCAAAATTAGTGCCAAACAGTAGAAAACTACATTACTTACGAATGAAGACAAAGGCACATTCACAACTGATCAAATACGAACAGTTGCTTGCACTTTTTCCTCTACAATTTGTCTTTCCTCATGAAGGTTCCCCACCACAATTCAATACTAGAAGTCTACAACCCTTTTTTAGCTAAATTTAAGTCATTTTTCATCTTTTCTACTCCGTTTTTGCATGCTCTCTGCCCAGCATACTGTGAAAATACCAGTGCAGTAGATTTTTAACAAGAAACAGACTAGGCAATTCCTAGCAACCTGCTTGTTCATTGGGCAGAACAGCAATGACACAAACGAGTTTCTCCCTCTCTATCCCACGCACCTACAAACGCCTGCCGGTTGTCCCAGGCTTCACAAGGCAGCCTTAGCTGTCACCAGAAGCAGTCTTTGTTTCCAAACAGAAAATGGCCACATAATGTATGCTGTGCTCCCAATGAGACATAGATATCAGAGCCCACACGGATCACCCACTTCACGGACCTTAGCACAGAATCCCACACAGTCATTGCTTTAGCACAGTGAAAAGTGAAATGCAGCCGAAACATACAGACAAGTTCAGAATGAAAAGATCAAGCCCTTCAATAACTAACTACCGCCACAAAGAGCTGAGCGAAGAGTACGTTCAAGTCCCTTTGCTTCCAAAATAACTAAAAATGGTGTTTTCCTCCTCAATTACCAAACAAAGTAAAGCTATCTGAATGACAACCAGTTGTTTCTGAATACCTCCGTTGGCCAAATACGTTAACACAGATTTAAAAAAAAAAAAAATCTCTTTAAAGGCTAAGGTGCTGGTTTTCCTTTGTAACCTTCGTAATAATACAGAAACACAAAAAAGTTTTAAAGTGTAAGGACTGCAAGGTCCCATATGTTGACTGGAGGGACTGATCACTGGAGATGTAAAAATTGTGGGCAGACTAATGCAGCATCCCTGGAAAAACCCAGAGCTGATCTTCTCAAGTGCAGAAGAACCAGAAGTATTTGCAAGCTGAATCTCATACACTTAAGATGGAAATACTAAAGCTTCTGCTGAAGCTTTAGTCCATCCTTAGTTATCGTAGTTATTTTCTAATCCCAACACCTGCTCTCCCACAGTCACAGAATCATAGAAGTGCTCAGATTACGAAAGACCTTAAAGATCATCGAGTCCAACCTCAGTGTAACCGCACTCCCCCACCTCTAAGAGCCCTCTGCCAAATCACAGCCCTGAGCACCACATCCAAACGGATTTTGCACACATCCAGGGATGGTGACTCAACCACCTCCCTGGGCAGCCCATTGCAGTGCTTAACGACCTTTCTGTAAAGAAGGGTTTCCTGATAACCAACCTAAACTTACCCTGGAAGTGAAGAGATGGGGAGATGTGGAGCTGATTTTTCAGTGCACAAACAACTTTCCAAAAATGGAATCCAATGACATAAATGATGAGATTGCCAGCTAATCGTTAAAATTTCCAAAACATAAACATCAATCAAGCTCTTATTCCAACCGCAAATTATTTACATGAGGAATGACATCCTCTGCACGAATTGCCTACGCTTACTTCTCTTAAACATGCATCATCTAGTATATTTGTATTTTCATATCTGCCATCCATTTGGCCTTCATTCTCAGCATCTCCTTTTTGAAGTTTTATTTCTACAATGTACAAGATTGTTTACCCTCAGAACTCAATTAATGACTTAAAAAACAGGAAAGCAATAAAAGTTTCTACTTGAGCACAAACCGGAATGATATTAACTCTTTTAGAGAAACATAAGCCAGATGAACATTAAATTTCTAGAAAGGGAAGTCTCACACAAACATACTAAAATAGACAACACTGCAAAGCACAGCAAAAAGTTCTGAATTTTTCATTGCAGGGAACAGAGAGTAAACAAGATTTCTCCTACCTATTTGCAATGGATAAGAATGTTCATTAAAATTATGAAGAGTAATATCTCATAAATGAGATCAAATCAGGATTTTCAGATGAAGTTACAGAAGCCAGATTAACACTTAAAAATAAGTAACCACAGCCTGGAAAAGTAGGCTGTAGATGGCAAGAATCTCTCTAAAATAGGAGCTAGCTGGAGGGTCTGAAAAGCTTTTTGTAGAGCTTCCCTGCTTCTGACACTACTCTGCTGCTCTCAGATGCTAATTCTTTGCCTCCTCTGACTTTGATTTCTTGCCAGCATCCTTCAGTGCTTCAGCCACTCTCCCCAGCACCAGTGCTCTGAGCTCTCCACAGGCAATGCTATTTTGCTTTCCCATTTCGACTACCTTCTCTGAACTAGTGTTCTAGGTTATTTCACTGTTTCCCCTCCCCAGATCCAAAAATTCTCTTCCAGTCCAGTCCCCTTTGAGCTCCTGTACCCGTTTGTCAACCTCTCTCTTAGCTCCCCTGTTTTCATTTTTCTTTCAACTCCCACAGTCTTTCTGAATTTCCCCTTACCTGCTCTGTTACCCCACTTTATTCAGGGCTTTCCTCTTCATAATACTACTTCTTCCTGCAGCACTGCATTCTATCACAGCAGGAGCATTCACTTTGGATTCTGCACACACAATATTGCAATTAGACAATTATTTCTCCCTCCTGTCTCCAGTCTTTTACTTCTCTGCTTATTAATTTTTTTCTGAACATTTTGCCACATTTATTTGGTTGAGACAAAAAAAAAGATGTGAGCAGAAAACTAATCAAACAGATCATACAAGATTTAAAAAAAAAATGAGGGAAAGATTTTAGAAGAATAAGGAAGAAAACTTCAGTTTGAAAAAAAGGTTGTTTTTTTCATTCATGACACCATGAAAAGAGGCCTGGAACAGACGGTAAAAGACTGTCCTATACAAGTTCTGCATTAAGAAAAGCAGAATATTGACAATCTGACATATATTTATCTATCTATTCTTAAAAAAGAAGATTTTATAACCTCTGTAGTTAGCCTGTCAAAGTGCTCTACTACTTATACTCATTAAACTTCCCTAATAATATACAATATATAGATTATTATAATAAGACCTTGACTCTAAATATCACATCGGTTTCAAGTTAAGTTCATCAATTTTGTTGTTGTTTGGCTTTGGATTGTTTCAATTTCATTTTTCCAAAGTTTTACCAGGTTTTGGAAAACTTTACTTCCAATCCACTCAGACCACACGAAGAATAAGAACAGACACATAGGCAGTGGAGTACTGTGTCACTGCCCATCTCTTGATAAACGCCTGCCACTTTGCACTGTTCTTTAGAGAGATCGAGTCTGCTTTTCTCCAGCATGGACCCAGAGGTAACTTCTGGTCCTTGCAGCTTTGGGATAGCATTGCATTGGCTGCAGAGCAACATAAAACCAGGCAATAATGGATGTTAAGAAACATGCATCCAGCACCAGTGCCTAACCCCATAGCTGCACTGTGGTGCTTCTGTGCTGTTTCCTGTCTACAGCAGCAGCACCAGCAGCCTGCTTTTTACTGATCCGTCTGCGGATGCCTATGTTCACTGCAGGGAAGTTGGACCAGATGACCTTTAAAGGTCCTTTTCAATTCAAAGTATACTATGATTCTGACTACTTCTGCTTGCCTGATCGTGGTATCAAGCTACAAAGAGCCGCATTATTCTCTCCTCCCCCCTCCTTCAATTTTAATAAACCCACCTCATTTAACTTTTCTTTACAGGTCATCATTTCCGTGCTCTCCGAAATTTGTCAGTATCTTTGACACTGTTGGACATCAGTGTGACTCCCAAAGCTGAACATTATTTCTGCCTCGTTAGCACTAAATAGCACAGAATAATTACCTCCTGTTTCCACATACAACACGCTTGTGGCTTCAGGAAAGAAACAGCCTCAGTCCCTCAAAGCTGGCACACAGTCTGTTTGCAACACACTCCACTCTGGGATCCGTGCTGCCGTGTGCTGTAAGGCCAACAAGCAGCATGGTGTGTTTGTGCTGGGTGTTTTTGCTTCCTTCATAAATTACACTGCATCTCTACGGAATTCTGCAACATTGTCATGTTGCATACAAGCTGTACATGAGTACGATGGAAGGAAATCAATGAAAGAATTGGTGAGTGAATAAAACTAAATTATTCACAGATCTCACAGTGACTTAAGCCACACAGCACCTTATACATTCAATCATACACTTCTGTGAAGTTCAGAAACTGGTGCAGCTTATAAATAGAAATTCAGAAAATTCTTCTGAAAAGACTTCTAAGAATAACCTATAACTTTGCATACTCAATCTCAAGCACTTGCAGCAACTACTTTCCAGAAGTCTTCAGATTTGAACGTAAGTGATGGGAAGTTAATCATCTGATCTCATCCCAATATTCTCCTCCGTAAGGAGGAATTTAAAAAGGAACAGCCAGTTAACTGAAATAAAAAAATAATTTAGATGAAAGGCAGAGCATGCACAAGCACATTTTTATTGTCTTCAAGCTTCATAAAGATGTGATGCAACGTATCCAAAACAAGCTTCCGAGAAAAGAAGCGTATATGAAAGCAGACTGTCAAAGGTAGAACAGAGCCTAGCTGAAGTGATACAGCTCTAATCTGCTTTGAAGTGTCCAAAGCTTGTTTAGGGAGTGAAAATAATTTATAGGATGCCAGCATAGCTAAAGAATCAAAAATTCCACTTTTTTTTATAGTAAGTCTATGGCATATTTGGGTGCTTTGCTCTGCCTTGTAACTGTCAAACATGCACGTTTATGAAAGCTGATGTCAGAACACAGCACAGGCTCTAATCCTTGAACTACTTTGGTCTTTTCTGCCATGAACCTCAAATCTCATTATCATTACTGATGACCCAATACAATTACCGACCAAAAAAAGAGCAGCGTCTTCTGTCTTCATCTAGAAGTATGACATTTAAAGTCAGTAATTAACAGTTACTAAGCCTGTCTGACAGACTTGTCAGGACTTGTTGCAGAGTTTTGATCTGGATAATGGGGAGATAACAGGACAGAAAGGAAGAAGCAGACAGTGCTAGTTATATGGCCCATAAGTGAATTGCAGCACAAACAATGTTTGAAAGTCACTCAGTGGCTCTACCCAAAAAGCTGAGACACAATTAAGTTACACCAAGTCAAATCAGCACAAATAACCAACAGGCAATAACCTACTCCAAATGCAACATGATTCCACTGCATGCTAAGCCACACCAAAACGTGTTTCTAACAATACCCCCATACTTCTTCCTGCAGGAAATACCTCACACAAGTTATCTGTCTCAGTTCCAAAAGCAGATCTTTAAATCGAGACTGTCCCTCTCTCGTTTCCCCCTTTTCTGCTAGCATGATATACAAGAGCCACTCCAAATTAACGCCTCCTACTTTGTTATGTCAGCCCACAGCATCAGAGGTGATGTTGGTGGCTTTAAAATGAAGAAATTAGGATGTGCAGAACAGAGGTCCATTGATAGTCCCAGCACTGAAGGACAAACAGCAGGAAAAGATGCACAGAATCTCCAGCAGAAGTTTTCAACTCTAGCAAGCGTAGCAATATTTTATTCAAAAATTATCAAATTCCTATTTGTTGATAGCTGATGACCACTATTACTATTAAAATTTCAGAGCAAGTATGCATTCTTCAAAGCATGCTCAATAATGGCAAACAAAAAGTCAACTTTACCAGAGTGATTTGTTTGAAGATCTAGTGTAAGTATTACTTTGTCTTTTTAATAAGTGCTCATGTATATGAAACAGATTAATATGAATATACTTAGAATACTTTGTTACATCTAAAGGTTGTCTTTCAGAATATATTTTTTAATGTGCTGACAAAAATATTCAGTCTTGGCACAATTCATGACTTTCTTTTCAAGGACAATCTAAAACATTCATTTCCTTCTTCATTTCCAGTTTTTTGACTTTCTGAAAAAGCTCTACAGAAAAAAATGCAAAGTTCATGGATGCTTCTGATGTTTGTGATGCTCAGCTGTGGAAATGGCAATTATTCTTTATGGAAAAAATACACAATGAATAGATAAAATATTCTCACATACACTTCAGAGACGAGCAGAGATTCAGTAATACAAAGGAAGTAGCAATAAAGACTCAATTTGTCAGATGAAGTAAAAATAGCTGTGCTGAAACTTAAAAAAAGAAGCGCTAAAAAAAAATCTGACAACTTCTCACATACAACTTAATTGCTCTCAGAATTGGGTGCTGTTTGTTTGTTTTTAAATATCTAAATATGGTGACAGAGATCTATTTTTAAAGATCAATTCCTACATCTTCCTGACAGCCCCAGAGATGTTACACACAAAAATTGTGAGACTTTGCCTTCTTCCTCAAGATATCAGAACCCAACTGAAGATCATGCCAGTTTTCCCTTACTTAAGCATCTTCATCTCAGAAGATCCATCTTTTATCCATAGCACAGTCAACATGGCCAGCCTGCTACTGTGCTTTTTCTTATTCTACAGCATTGATACCAGGTATTTTTAACACGATTTCCTGAATCGCAGTACCTAAAAGTACCAAATAAAAATACATATAAACATATACAAATAAAATGTGTGAGTGCACACAAAGTACTGCACAGTTTTGTCTTTCAATAACCTTTTTCAAACAGAAGTTTCAGTTAGGTTCCGCTGGGCGTACATAAACAAAAAGCCAAAAGAAAACGTTTCCTCTAAAAAATGTAACGCTTCATTGAAAATGGTTCCAGAAGAACATTCTGAAAATTACTCACAACTTAGAATCCTTGCCATGGTTTCATGTGAGAGAAAAATTAATTTTTATTTTATTTTTCCCAGCATCTCTTGTGATGCTGAAAGGGGCCAGAACCAGGACAGCCGATAGGATATTCCATACCATGCGACATCGAGCAAAAAGAAAAAGTGAACTTTGCAAACTGTGGGGAGTTGGCTGGGGGGACAGCTGCCACTTGGGGACTGCTGGACATCAGCCAGCGAGTGGTGAGCAACTGCTTTTTGCATCACCTGTTTTGTATTAATAAAGAGATATACATATGCATATAAATACACACACACACCTCGGAAAATAATGCTTCCTGTATGTTTCCTTGGAATCAACAAACGAACACAACACCACTATTCGACAGAGCACAAGCACAATCTCAGCTGTGGAGCACTGTTTTCCAGCATAGCCACCATGAGCCATGCATCTCTGCCAACAATGAACAGCAGCCTGCATTCCGTGCTCGTACAAACCTGCACCAGCAGAGTCATTGCTGCCACAGCTGCCATGCACCAGGCTCCTTCACAATGCTGACACCACTATTCAGTCTTCAGAAACATTCACAAGCATTGGTGAGAGTCACTGGGGGCCATTTTCTCCGCAAGGAGGAATTCAGCTCCACCCTTCGCTCCCCCCACGCTTCCATGTCAGGCGCCATTCTGTCCCAGTGCCCCTCTGCTGCCATCTGTCACACAGCAACAACCTGTCACGGAATGTTGGTGGGCAGGTTCAGCCTCTGCTGCCATCCCACCAACAGCTGCCGCTGACATCAGGGCTGACATTATAAAGCAGGAGGCACCTGGTTCTACACTTTTTCAGAAGTAACTAAAAAAATGCAACACCAGTTCTCATTGAACAAGTGCCCATATAGCAAAACAACTTCTTGTACAATAACTGATAATTTTACTGACAATCTTGGAGGGGGGAAAAAGGGGAATGGTAGGGGAATGCATGGTGAATTCCAGTGAATTAAGTTCTGTGTTAAATTCCCTCCTGCCCTAGAATTTATGGAGGTAGAATCGGTAGTAACACTTCTCAGTGTTAGTGTGCATGCTACTCAAGTTGTGCATTTCTCTTTAAAAAAAAGATTCTCTTTAAATTCCCACGGTAGCTTGCATGAGCACACGAAGCTCACATTGAAGAAAAGCCACAATCAGATGAGTACTAATGACTGCAAGAACTACTGCACCGGTGCCATTTCTCACACCCAATTTTCACTCAGTGTGCATTAAGAAGTCACTGTCACCTCTCAGCAACAGTGTAACGAATCACCATCAGGATTTAGAGAAAATTTCACAGTGTGGCAATCAAAAGACACTTGAATATTCGCTGAGTATTTAAGAGCTGCAGAAATGTAACCTTTTATAATAGTCGTGAAAACATTTTATCAGTAACGGACAGGGCACTGATGACATCACAAAGCGCAGAATGTGTTACTGCTAGGGAATGCGTGCCTCCAAAAAACCAACAAAATAATTCTGAGACTCAGCATTCCTCAGGCAGATACCAATCATACAAGAATCAAAACTGATTATGCCCCAGTAACAGTGCTTGAAGTATTAGCACTACCTCTAATGCAACTCAGCATGTAGTCCCTTTACTTCACTGCTCAAAATGTCCAAAATCATTTGGAAATATTCAGAGAATGTGAAAGGAACAATTTTTATCTGATCTGCATGCTAATCTGAAACGCTATGAGGTGCAGGTAGGTAGGCAAAAGCTTTCAAAGTTGACTGTTTGAAAAGCCCAGAACAATCAAAAGGCAGCCATACGGACAAGCAGAGAACCTCAGCCATTCATCTAGCGCATCTCCGCGCACCTTCTGACTACTGGGGCTCTACAGCTGGCACTTACCCACGAGCACAGTTCTGTACTGTAGTGTCTGTATGCACCAACTCAGGAAAGTACAGGAATTACTTCACTGCCAGCACCCCAGTCACTGTCATAGCACCACACACACACAGGAAAATCAAGTTCAAAGTGATTCTGGGAAACAGAAGAGCACTCTAATGCAGTTCAGTGTCATAAAGGTCTCCCCTGGGCTCTCATTTTTCTTTTCATAATATTTTTTTAACTTAGGTTTCACAGAACTGCACACCAGGATAACAAGAAATTTAGCTACAGCATTCTGCCAGGTAAAAACCCTGAGTATGGTTTTGAATCTTTATTATTGTTTATTCTACCACTGTGCCAGGTTCACTTGATGACAAGCCTGTTAGTATAGAGACCCACTGATAGCACAGATGTACCACACAAATCTTACAGCAAGGTCCTGTGGTGACGTGGCAACCTCTGCCATGTTTAATATCAGCAAAAAAATCCCATCAATGTCCCCAGTGAAATGTGAAGAGAACAAACTCAGACTAGAAAATAACGTTTCCTACCATAGGGTATTCCCTAGAAAGTAACTTACCTGTGTCTGATTTTGCAAGCAAATTCCATGACATTGACCAATTCTTGCTTTTTTTTCTTTTACTTTTCTATGAATTGTTTATAATTTTATTGTTTTCATCACAGAAGTCCACTTAAAAGCATATTGTCTGGGTACACTGCGTTCAATTAATCACAAAGCTTGCTTTTGTCAAGTAACTGATTCACCACACGCACGAGGCCATATTCCCCACACAGTGAGAGGCAACCATGACTATGTACACTAGAATACACTCAGAACTTTAGGAAAAGAAAAACAAATCATAAGGACAGCAGCAGCTTCTCACTGGTGCTGGGGCTTTGAGACAGCAGAGCCCAAAGCTGTCACGTTCAGGATGCTGAAGTCTCAGTCTTGTGACTTTTTGCAGGTTTTTCAGTGCCCTCTGTTTTTATGTTCCACCCAAAAGGGGAGCGAAGGAGTGGCCAGATTTGTCAAGAAAACAGCAGTTAAAGAAGTAGGAAATACATGAATTTCACTAGCTAACTGCTGCTCACTACTGCGGCACATGTCACTCTCACTCCTTGCAGGAGGAACTTTGTTCTCCCTTCACCAAGACTGCAAGCCGACAATACATTTGCAGTGAAATATTTTGTAAATGGAAAACAAACATTTACAAGCAATTTTCTCACAAAGAAGAACAGCAATTGAACTACTTGGGAATTGTTTCTCTTTGTTGGACAGCAATTAATTTTTCTGCCCGGGCCCTGCAACTGTAGCTTTCACCATGACAAAAATCATTACACAATAAATGTTTGGGTGACTTCAAAACCTATTATTTCCTTGCCTCCATCGCTACTTAATTCCTCAAGAAAATGCTGCCTGAGACATCTGAACTGAGAGCTACATCACACTGTTAGTCTGGACAATTATTTAAAATACCAATAACAATGCACAAACACCAAAAAACAGACTTCTTTCCCATCCTTTTCTAAAAATATAGCATGCACGTATGTTTTCAAAGTGCATTCAGTAAGTTACACCTACAGTTTAAAACAAATGAGGTTTAGCACTGAAAAATTACATGCCCCACACACTCCTGAGGATGTAAAACACTAAATTCTCATTAAAAATGAATCAGAATCCAGCATTTAGAGTCCTTCCCTCTGAAGATAGGCAACTCTTCACTGAAACATTACAAGCTTTGGTGAAATCATGTACTTCAGAGATTTTGGCTCCCAGCTTTGTGTTCTCATCTTGCTTCTGCAGAATCAGTCAAATACCAAGCACAATTTGAGTACTTTTTGCAAATACAACTCTAAGAACATGAGGATTTATGAGTTGTATGTTTGGGAACTCCACGGTCTCTTCCTTTAAAAAAAACTCCTGCTTTTAAAAGTTTAATCCTATATAAATGAAGTTGTTACACTGTAATGCTGGGCTCTGGTGTCAGCTACACGATGAGAAATAAAGGCAAACAAAACAACTAAAATAAAGCTCAGAAAGAGTGAAAAAGGGAAGGATAAGGTAAGAAGCTACAGCCATTATGGGTGCCTATCTATTCCAAAGAGACTGAACTGCTATATTAAGATTTACTAGAGCCACAATTCACATTAAGTTCATACCTAGCATGAATACATCATCCACTACGTAAAATAGAAATGAACACACATATACATGCCCTGCGTAGTGAGACAAAACGCGTCATAAAAATCTCCAGTGACACTTCTAATCGTGGACAGCCCTCTTAGCATGTAACAGTGTGTCATCTCCATAGCTCAGCAGCAGCTTGGCTGGGTCCCAGGCACCCCAGCGTTCTGCCTCACAGCCTCTCTTCAAAAGTAAGAGTGCCAGCCGAGCTGCAGAACAAAAGGAAACACTGCACCAGATGAAGTCAGAGATAAACAACTTTGCTTGGTCTCCCAAAGCTAATATACAAGATATGCTTCCAGCCAAACTCTTTATTTAATGCAAGAAATTCCAGGTTGCTTTACAGCAGCAGCAGTTTCACAGCTGTAGAAAATTAAATTGATCCCATCTCTTAGTGAGCAGCACACATGATTTATGTTGCAATGTAAAGATTAAGTCCCTTTCTTGTTTAATTAGGATTTGTCTTGTAAAGCGATCGATAAACCTGTCCACTTACTGCTGTTGATTATACATTTGAAGGACTGGTTGGATAACTTTAACATAATGCTATTTAATTATATTATCAAGAGTTTGCAGTGATTCAGTCTGAAGTTATTCTAGTGACATGGTAGAAAAAGGACTGGCCTTTTTCTACCCTAACAATTAGGTTAAAGGAAAGAGTACTTTCTTTCCCCCAAAATGGAAGGTAAAAGAACAAACATCCTCGAGAGCCCCTTGAACTGAAACACCTCTATAGCATTCCTTGCAAGCCCATCTCACATAACCGTTTTATTAAAGTCAAGTAGCATGTTTTCTTACTTTCAGCATTTATTTCAAAACTTCAAAATCACCTCTTCAGCTCAGTCCTAGATATTACCTATCAAAATGCTAAGTTACACTTGAAACAATTATAGCATTTCTGTCATCTTTATGTAGCACACACATTTAAGTCATGTTTTCCTGATTTTTCTTTAATGTTTTAAAGCATTAAAGAAACAATAATGCACCAAACCAAAACTTAATTTGAACACTGTACAAAATCACAATTAAATTAAATTAGGCTCTCAGCCTAAGTACTCTTTTGAATGGCCTCTCACCCCAGGTTTGACTAATGATATTGCCTCAGAACAAAGCACAGCATCGCCAGCCTGCCTGGCAACTCCTTACTGTAACTGTCCACTAGTGGCAGCATCCAAAGAGTTCCAGTAATAATGTTCAACTGAAAAACTTCCTTCTTGGAAAAAACTGTGATGGCAAACAAGCAAAAATCTGCAGCCTTTACATCCCTGGTCAGCTGTCATCTTGAAATGGAACCTTTATCAGCTCAGCATACATAACGTGCCTGGCCAGGACAATATCTCCTGTTCAGTGCCTGACTAAAACTGTCTTTAACAGAGCTACTTCTGCTTTATAGGGAAGCGTAAACAGGAACATCTATTGATCTTATGTTCCACTGTGTATTCTGCTTATTGCTGGGGGCAAATTTTAATCATCTCTCACAGACTCCAGTCAAATGACTTACCCTGCAACGACTGCTTTCAAGTTTTTCTTCATATTCTTCCTAGCATATTCATCTCCTCCATTTTCTGCCTCGGAAAACTTGGAGTCACTATCAGGATAGCCCTGGAGCAAAAACGGTGAAATGAAGTTCAAATCCCCCTGCTGCAACTGTCTTACAGCCAGCTCAGGCATTTCCTCATTCGCACGCAGGAGTGCTGCACAGACAAGCAGGCTTTAGCTGTCTAAATCTACTTCAATCACAAACCTGCTGCAGAAAGCATGGCTCCCAGCCATCACCATCCTCTGCTCCACGACCCTCCTCATCTTGTAGCTACCACCCTACCAATCTACCCTTCCATGACACATCCTACATTTCCCTTCAAGTATTTCCCTTCACACACAGCCATTCTGTGATCTTGTTCTTAACTGCCAAAGTATACAGAAAGTTTATTTTATTATATCAATTATATCAAACTTAGAGTTCATCAAATATAACCCAATTTACACAATATCTAAATCATTTACAGGACTGGAGGGGTGGGAAGGAATCTCCTGATCATTTAGTCCAACCTCCTGCACTAAAAGCAGGCTTCCTACAGTATGTTGCACAGGAAAGCATCCAGGTGGGCTTTGACTATCTCCAAAGGAGACTCCACAACCTCTGAACAGCTTGTTCTAGTGCTCTGTCACTCGCAAATTAAAGAAGTGCTTTCTCACATTCATGTGGAACTTCCCACGTTCCAGGTTGTGCCTGTTTCCCCTTGTCCCAAGAGGTGTCAAGAACCCGGCCTCATCCATTTGGAATCTCACTCTACTCTTCTCCAGGCTGAAGAACCCAGGTCTCAGCCTTTCCTCATGAAATGCTCCAGCCCCCTCATTACCTCTGTGGCCCTCTTCCAGAGGCTCTCCAGTAGTTCCCTATCTTTCTCGAACTGTGGCACCATGGTGCTCTGCTAGCTCATGACACACCTGTTGACCACCAGGACATCTAGGTTTGTGCTCAGAGGTCCTTTCCAGTAGGTCAGCCCCTAAAGTGACAAGACTACCTAAACATGAGCTAACTTTTTGCTTAGGAAATTAATAATCTTTCCACTATTTTTATGAAGCTGGTGCAAAAATAAATGAATAAGTTACAGATATTTGCTTCACAGTCACTTGAAGAGAAAATAACAGGCATTTCTAGCATCACATACAAAGAACGAGGCACAGAAGACAAATGTTCTCGATATGAAACATTCTGCAGCTGTAGCCATTTAAACAAAAATCTGTAGAAGTACGTGTGATGCACAAAGCTTTCAGAGCTCTACTTCTCAAGATGACAGGAAGATACATAAAAAAGGTTACTCAAAGCATTCTCCCCCCAAACTGGAAAGATGATACATAAAAGATGTCAGTTAATGATCCTCTCTGTGTTACCTACACAAGTTAAGGCTGCCATCAGCTGACACTGAGGGATTATACTTCACTTCAGAAGGAACTGTACTTGTACTTGCTCAGCTTTGATTCGTTGCTATGGTGGATCCTCTGAGCAGTCATGCAAAGACTTAAAGCCAAGTTTACGGTCTGCAACTGGAGAGTGAGCAACCACATTGCCAGCACCAGCTTCCCTTAGAGCAGGCGTGCTGTAAAGGCAGGGGTTCTGCCACTCCTGGGACTGAGCTACTCACATTTGTCCCCCCGCCCTCTACACTGGCATGGAACATTCAGTACAAAAACTGAATGTTTTTGTACAAGTTTCTGAAAGTACAAAAACTTCCCCCCCACACCAGTACCTCTCAGTAGCGTTAGTAAATCAAATTCATCAATTACAATAGTCATATTATAGTCACTGATTAATATAAAAGTAATATCCATCATTTTTCAAATACATTTGAGACACTGTGATAAATAGGAAGATTCTATTCTTACATTCAGTGGTTACTAACACATGAATAGCAATGTGAAATCTGAAAAATTATGTGGTTTCAAATCTAAGTAAAGAGAAGATCTATATTATCTATATCATCAAACCTTCTACTATCATCTATATCATCTATTCTATTATCTATATCATCTATTCTATTATCTATATCATCTATATAATCTATTTTATTATCTATATCATCAAATCTTCTACTTAGTATCTATCCTGCACATAATTAAGGCTACTTAAGATGCAGAACCTTCAATGACAGCCTGTCTCATTCATTATTTGCCTTTGAGTTTCAGCATAGATCACCAAATACTATCTGTCCCTTCGGATGAATGATGAAGTATTTTTTACCCTCATTATCCTTAAATTTTTTTCTGGACAACAATCTGAACATAAAAAGGTCAGAAAAGCAAGAACAATTTCTAAAGTTGTTCAATAAATAAACAAATACATAAATAGAAAGATTGATATGGGAAAGTGCAGCAAATGTTGCAGTCTTTGCAGTCTGGTTTGACCAGAGAAAACACAAACTTGCCACCTTCCATCAGCTGTGAAATTCTTACTGCTAACCTGAGAGAACATATGATGGATTGTGAGAACACTGGCTTGTAAGTATACGAGAAGAAAAATCACCTTCTTGTTTAATTGCAAACAATTCCTTTCCTTTCTCAGTCTAAAACTTATTAGCTTCTAACTAATAAATACAAGTTGTTGTATTCTATTAGAACAGAAACCTGGAGGTATTGTTAGTGAGACTCTGGATGTTAAATACTTAATGCAATTTTTCATAGGTGATTAGAATGAAAAGTAGGTGGTGTATGAACATAAAACAAAAGCAGATGAACAGCTGCTAATGAATGATGACTAAAGGTGCTTAATAATGAATTCATGTTAAGTTATAGTCAGGTTAGTAATTGATTCCTTTCATGTTCTTCCTCGAAGACTATTTATCAAATGCAACCTCTCCACACTTCTTGGCAACAGTGCTTCTGGTATAAAGATTTTCTTTCAAGTTGAGCACAGGGAAGCTAATCAGTCGCTTTACAAAAACTCATGGCTAGAATTCCATCTTCAAGTTTTTAATGAATCAAATGCTAACCAGTACGACCTTCACATTATATGTGCATCATCAGTACGGAAACAAGTTATGAAATCAGCACTCATTTTGCTTCAATACAAAACCAAAAATATAAAATTACTCTAGAAATTGTCTATAGATGAAACACGCTTATGCTTAAAACATGGAGGTTATTACAGTAGAATGACGACTACTATAGATTTTGCCCAAGGCGGCTGTGGATGCCCCATCCCTGGAGGCATTCAAGGTCAGGCTGGATGCTCTGGGCAGCCTGGTCTGGTGGTTGGCAACCCTTGCCCC
Source organism: Centrocercus urophasianus (assembly GCF_019232065.1). Lineage (NCBI taxonomy): Eukaryota > Metazoa > Chordata > Aves > Galliformes > Phasianidae > Centrocercus > Centrocercus urophasianus. Next base: position 12,817,886 of record NW_024884855.1, on the reverse strand, counting down.
GTTCCTGGACGTGTTCAAGGCCAGGTTGGATGAGGCCCTGGACAGCCTGATCTGGTATTAAATGTGGAGGTTGGTGGCCCTGCATGGTGGCAGGGGTTTTGGATCTTCATGATCCTTGAGGTCCCTTCAACCATGGCCATTCTGCGATTCTGTGTGACCCTGTGCATAGCTGGGGGTTGGAACTAGATGATCACTGTGGTCTTTTCCAACCCAGGCTATTCTAAGATTCTGTGATTCTATGATTCAAGCTGCTGCTGAAGTTAAAAAACAACGTGTGTTGCAGTACATCACCAAATTCACGTTATATATATAAACTTTCAAAAACGTAAGTTCTTTCTTGACAGCACAACTCTTTTTCCCTTTGTAAGGACATCTTTACTAGTTTTTTTCTTGCATTTATTGGAAAAATAAACAACACCTAAAACCTATTCCCCTTACTATACTGTATTTTGTGTGTGAAAAGAACCAGGCAGTATTTCAAGCCTGGAAGTCCTAAGAGCTGCTATTTTCAAGCAACACCATTTAGAATATAGTATAAGTCAGTAGACTGCAATTTGAGGACTACATTTGTTTTTTGCATGACCCTAGGCAAGTCATACAGCAAGAGGGTGACTGACCTGAGTAAAGAGACATGCTGATGTTGTACAGATTTGGAAAATTGAGCTGGGATACCTGCATGAACTGCCTGGTGCCAGGGACCCAGATTGGCCCATTCAGAGCAGAAATGGAGTTCACAATGGCCATGCACAAAGCAACACACAAGACAATCTGAACACGCTCTGAATTGTTGTATGCTTCAGGAGGAAACATCAGCTGTGCACTTCTTTTCGACATGGTTACTAAGACAAGGTCACTCTCAGATTGAATCTATACAGATTTCACCTAACCTTAAGCAGCAACATACATTTAGCAAAAACAATTAAGACAAAGTCAAGAAAATAAGGTTTGACTAGGTTTATCTTTTCCCCTAACTCTTTCTTCCCTGGGCAAAGGAGAGTTTTATTGAACAGTGAACTCTGGCAGTTAACCTTCATTTCAGGGAGTAATACGGGGGGAAAATCCTATTAGGACAGAATGAGGAAAAGTGAAAAGAGATGGCCTCACACTATCATATACCTGCTTCTGCATAGAAGTAGTCCGGAATTTTTTGGGTTACTCCAAAATGAGGAATGGTTCTAGACAACCTAGTTGACCAAGAATAGCTTGAACTGCTGAAGACCTTTCCCTGTAATCACCTCATACAGGAAATAATCTATTATAGATTAGGTTACATAAACCCTGTTTCCACACAGGCTTCATACACTGCTTCACCTTTCATAACATGATAACAAAGCAAAATAACATTGCTTTCTGTAGTTATCAGAGGAGGACTGACAGAAGCATACAAAACAACAAGGTTGAAATAAACAGCAAAGATCAACCTTGGAGAGTTCAATACGAGCAATGTTCCTAAAACTTAGAATTTGCAGGTATCAGGACTCTAAGATTCAGATTTATCATCAGTTTGATTGCTAACACTTTCTGCCACACTGAACCCTCCAATATAGCATTAGTTTGGAAAAGTCTGTAGGCCCTGCTTCTCCATCCCTGGGCTGCTGCTAAACCCTCATCTATTCAGGTGTTCTCCCTAGAGGATGACAGCACAACGTGTTCTCATGTTCTCAAAACTCTGCCTGACCTTTTACTCACAGCCACCGCCATGCAGCTGGCCCCACGTTTGACCCAACCTCTTTGGGTCTCTACTCATCTGACCAAAACACTGTACAAACGCTTGCCTTTAAATTTAATCCCATGAAGATCCACTTGAAAAGCAGTCACATTATGCTACAAGAGCTTTGGCCCTGCTTTTCATCACATCTCTGCTACATGTTGACAAAAACAGTTCATCTGCCTGAGCTTGTTTTTGAAGATTTGCCTGGGTGTTACAGGCAAGTTACAATGTTAGTAGCACCATACCATCCTGGTGGATAGTAAGATATTAATACTTGAGCACTGTAGCAAAAAGTGATATTTAAGTTCCACTGTATTCTCTTTCTCCTCAGGTAGCCTATGGAATGAAAACAAATTTGGTATTATATTTTGTCCTGGGGTACAGAAATAGGGAGCATGTAATCAAAATGCACCAACTTTTTTTTTTTTACTGAAGTAAACTGGAATTCTCTGGAGCCTTGAAGTTCATAGAAGGATACAGTTCCAAACTCCTGTAAATTTTAAAATTTATATATTTTAGAATAAGCTCTGCTTTATTACTTCCTGGCTTCCAGTGCAGTTACTGCTCTTGAATATCATTCTTAATACACCTTCAGGCAGAAGTGAAGTCAGCTGATTCCCCTGAGTTCTTGAGACAAACACCATTTGGGGAATGAGAATAAATAGCTCTGAGAATCTTGAATTATTGAAACGGACTTCTTCCCAGCTTCTGTTTTCCCTCTTCTGCATTTTCTGCCGGTTGGTTAAAGACCCTTCTCTCCCTTAGTCCACAAACAGGTCAACGCCTCCTCGTTAGTGCAAGCCAGCACAGAGAAAGGAGGTGCCACACAAAGACGAGGAATGGCACTGGCCAAACCCCACCTCCTCCCCACAGACTGGGGGACGTGGGACAAGCTGTCACCACCAGAATCCTCCAGGAAAGGGATTCTCAAAACTGCACTGGACCTGTGGAGTACACTTAAAGTCAATCAGGACCACGCATTTCCAAACCCTATCACAAAACTTAGGACATGTGTGAGGTAGCATTTATTTGTCTAAACTCACCACTGAGGAAAAAAAGACTGCAAGAAGTTGGTTAGGGATGTCATTGCTATCAACACAGGTGGAGAGTAAGGGCAACTAGTTAAGTGAAGAGAAGCTCTTTTTTTTCCTCTCATGCAACTCCTTGCACTACTGATTTTCTGTGCTGACAAGGAGGATGAGGCCTTGCCTAAAATAATCATACTGTAGAAAAGCTTGAAAAGAAAACTGACTATAGGTCAGATCCTGAAGAAGATGAGAACAGGAACAAAAGAGCAATGACATTGCTACCATGAAGATCACAGATACTATTTTGCTCATTAATTGCTCGTTACAACTCATTAAAGTAGCTATTGCTTCAAATTGTAGCAGTGCCCCCTGGAGAAAGGAGCACAAAGCAGAACTGTGATTCTGTAAGTGTAAGAAAGAGAAGTATTTTAACAATTTAAACAGTAGTGCTCCATGTTAGGCTTGGTTGAGTCCTTGGTTGGAGGGCGCTCGGCAGAATCTTAATTAAGTAACTCTTCAAAACTTTGGTCTTATCAAGCAGAACAGTATAATTCTTTTAAAGGAGAATCTAAAAGCACTTTGCAGACATCAGCGATTCAGGCCTCTGCACAACTTTGGAATTAAAGGAGCATTATCACCTCTCTGACAAGAAGGCATGTTTTCTGAATCATAACTCAGCACTCCTGTTGCTGCTCATTACAAAACTTATTGTTATTCAACCGACAAAAAAAAAAAAAAAAAACAATTGATCCCAACTTCTCTCACTGGCTTCCAAGCAAACCTGTGCAATACACAAAACTGAACTCCAGGGAAATCGAGGCACAATGAGCACAAGGGATAAGTACCCTAGTAGCAAGGAGCCTTGTGACTGAGGGAGAGGAAGGACACAGGGAATGACTCGGTGACAATAAGTAAACAGCCTCCAGCTGACAGACAAAGGTGTTTAAACAAGACAATAAAGCCAAGAAAGAGAGAAAATATAGAAGAAGTTGTGTATTATAACCCAGAATTACTTTATTGCATGATTTTATTGTTTCAGTTAATAATTTCCAGCAATGCTATCATATATTTAAGGAAAAATTTCTCTATCCTTAAATGTTGTGCAATAACAAGTTGATCCCAGAGCAACACAATGCACATGCAATCCCCTTCCTTCAGGAACAACAAACCATTAATAAGCTGATCTCAGACTGCCTCTATCTGCAGTGAGTTTAGGCCTTGTTTAAACTAAAATCAAACTTCAAACAACTTTCAGTCCTGAGAATCTTAAAAACTGAGCAACAGTAACTCAGTGGATTATACAGGACCCTGCCATGTAACAGAGGTGAGCATGAATTACAAACTCACAGAGCACAAACTAAATCATGCAAGTGTAGCTAATAGCCATGGACAAAGCAAGTCACCAACCTATGAACGGCAAGTCTGCATTTTAAATACACCTGAGAAAAAGTTGGAGAAATACCCAAGTAATTCCTAACACACAAGAAAATGAACATGCTTCTTTTTATCTTCCCTCTGCAGTCCTCCCTCTTATATATTTTCCTATAAGTTTGAAAGATAAGGTTTTTGTTTGCTTTTGGAGAGGTTTGTTTATTTGGCTGGTTGGTATTTAATCCGTATAAGACCTACATCCTTTTATTGTGGTATCTAAATTCATACTGGCACGTCCTCAAACCTAAGGCTAAACATAGAGCGAAGGAGCACAGCACATCGCAGCCTTCTGACTGTAGAGCTTCACATTAGAAGCGACAAGGTAAAATCAGATTACATTCGTGCAGCTTAAGAAAATCTGCATCAAGTGGATCACGTTGTCTTAGATTACCCATCTGTGGACTACAGTTCAGCAATTTGTACACTAAGCAAGTGACAATTCATCACCTCAGTAGGTAATGACCCAAATGCAAGCACATACATGCAGCGCAGAAGGATGTTGTCTGAAACCAGAGGGAACAGGCAAATAGCTAGCAGTGTACATCACATGTACCCCAGCCCCCTGCAACAAGCTGTACTTTATCAAAGCAGACAGGTACACCTTAAGGCAGTGGCAAGTACTCATACGATATTTACTAAGTCCTGAAGTTTCCTGGAAACAGTAAAAGCAACACTGAGGCTCAGCATGAAGAGCTGACTTGCAAGCCAAGTTAGTGAACATCAGGAGTAAGCGAGCAATCCTGCATTTTGCTCCTCAAATGATAACGATGGCATATGAAAACCAGTTCATGCAAGGAGGATCCACACAGTTCTCAGAACTTATCCCTTAATTCAAGAATTGCTCAAGTATAGAGCTACCAGGAGCAAGGGGAACACCCAAACACCTCCATGGTAACAACAGAGCTGCACATCCTCCCATCCATAGCGGGCTATAGGACACCCCCCCCAACCTCACCCAGCCCTACTCTGGCATATCCAAATTCACTTTTGTTGACTGTAAAATGAAAATGCATTACAGCATTCAAGCAGCCTTTAACAGGTTGCATTCTAGCTTTGGTTTTTGAATTTATCTTCCCTCAATTTCCAGAGTCTGTGCCAGAGCTGCTGAGAGGCATCTAGTTGCTAATGCTGCACGTTAACTGTCACAACGCTTCGGTTTAAGTGGGAAAGGTCTGGAGAATCCTGAAAGCCCAAATTCTTCTATATCAGTGCTGGCAAATCACCTTTAATAGCACCTCATCTGACTATAATTGAAGCTACAATTACTTTCTTTTATACAGAAAATACACTTTGAAGTATCGTATCAATTATAAACAATAGCACTTGTACCACATATCTTCATATTATCTTACACTTTTCCTATTAAATCTGGTGAATTTCTGAGATGGACCACATAGCACAGGATTAGGGTCACGTCCTGATCTGAATTTAGAGCACTGACTTCTACAAGAGGCACTTAGATGCTGGTGTAGCGCTACATAGATCCTAAACTCTGAGCATTTGTTGTTGAAGTTATAAAGCTTATAGCAAGTGAACTGAAATGTACAGACATCCACTTTTTGCAGTAGCATTACATAAAAGAATGAGACCAGCCCAGGGAGGCAGGTGGCCCTCCAACAACTTGGAATTATATTTATAGCCATTACTGCCATGGAGAAAAGTACAAGTGAATCACCAATCACCAGAGAAATTTATAGCAGGAAAACACCTGCCTTCCCACCTGTTTCTTTGAGTTCCTTTGTGCAGCCAAAATGCAAGCTTTGTTTTAAATAGCTACATGTTAAAATCCTCACGTAAGTAACCATGTGTTAAAGAGGAAATAACTGAAAATTGAAGCAGACCCTCAAGTTCTGAAATACACTTTTCTTACCCAAACTTAAAGTTATTTTAAATCCTAACATCCTCGAGTTATTCCATGATTCCATGTGGTTGTTCAAAATGAAAGAACAAACTTCGGGTGACCTTCACCAGATTTGTTTTTAAGAGGGTAGATCTGTGTAATTTTAGAGTATGAGAAATACTGGTAAATTTGGAATCTACTTCACATGCAATCAAAGGAGAACATACAGGCAGCACAACATAGTCACTACTTTTACTTTCTAATTAATCTCACCACTATCCTGAATTTTATCTTTACTTAAACCATTAGCTGTTCAACTATAAAAATGACAAAGCTGCCTTTTTTTTAAATGCAGGGTGCACAGAACAGAAGCTGTATTTGGCATTAATTTGCATTAAGAGATTAGCTCTTCCTGCTTGCGAATTATCTCCTCCATACGCAGAAAGCAGAGAAGGGAAATACATAATCCCATAGCAAGTGCTACAACTGGTCAAACAGCACCCCACATGTAGTTTCTCTAACTGTAAACTCGACAGCATTTACTAACTTTTGTTAAATTGCTCTATGAAGATTGCTGGTAAACAGAGATCATTCCACACAGTGCAGAGATAAAACTCTAGGGTAAAACAAAGCAGCTGTTTAATGAAGCACAGCAATCCAACATAACATGATTTTATGTCAGGAGCAAGCCTAGGGGAAAAAATAGAATCAGTCAAGGAGTTTCTGGAGGTTAGGCCAAGATTCTGGTCCTAAACATTGCATTACTGGCAGGAAAAAAAAAAAAAAAAAAAAAAAAAAAAAAGGCTTTCTGTATTTGTGGGGTTGGGTTTGTTTGTTGCTTTTTGTTTGTTTGTTTGTTTTTGTTTGTTTTGTTTTTTTTTTTTTTCCCAAATTTCAGCTTCTACCTGAAATACAGCAATTTCAGCAAGCACTTCCCCATACACTTGCACTTTACTAGGCCGTGGCTTGCTGACAACTCCAGAGGAAAAACTCCTCCTAATATGTGATTTTTAGTACAATTTAGCTATTTCTACTCTTATGATCTGGACTACACCAGCCTGCTTTAACAAGCTTACAGCAAAATAGCTCAAGGTTACATGGCTCCTCGCGCTGCATTAGTTTCAGATTCATTACCAACACGGAGAAGTTAAATACAAGGGATGACTGGGAAATAGTTTCAAATAAAATGCTTTAATGTAATAGAATGAACAGTATTATTTGAATCACAATCTGTTGATAAAATCCTCAAAGAACTCCCCAAAAGACTTCAGGCAAGGACATTTATCCTAGAGCTGATCTTACCCTAAGAGGAGTGATCTGGAATAAGCTACTTGTCCAGGCAATTTACTCTCCAGCACTGTATCCTGTATTTCCAAGGACCATATGCCAGAGCAGTCATCTATACGCTAGAGAGGAAAGGAAATGCCTGCTAGGTTATCTATTCTTCTATTAGGAAGCCTAAGATTCTACCCACTAACATCACAAATCAGTTTGTATTTCTAAAAATTCTTGAAGAGCTTCACCACCAAAGAAAATATGCCAATATGAATAACCTGAGCGACAGCTGAGCTAATTTGGACACAGTGGTTTCTAATGGACAAAGCAGTGACATTCAGAGACTGACCTTACTGCTTGGATTCTAAGCAATAAAGAATCCTGGAAAAGTTTTCAGCGCTTTCTAACACAGATAAACATTTAAAGCCTCTTCAATTGTAACATTTCAAAGCAAACATCAAGATACAAAAGCTAAGAGGATTAAGAAAAAGAAAACAAATTTAACAATAACACTTTTTAAAACAGTATTCAGAATGATACTGGTTTGTTCTTGAACTTTGTAGTCTTAGGTCTAGTCAAGGAATCTCCATCTGTCTTCTGTAAATCAGAGATTTAGCTCATCATGGCACTGCCCCAGCTTATAGATAGAACATTAGCTCACTCTGGCTATGCATACTTCACACCACGGTGCAAAGTCAGGAGGTTAAAGCAGCTAGTGAAGAATTTAATGTATCTATTTATCATTATACATTAAGTACACAAACAGTATACACAATACATGTTGTTATTATTACTATTTTTTTTTTTTTTGTATTATTATATATTATTATGCAATGCTCAGAAGTTTCACTTGAAATTAAATTTAGTCTCATGCCCTGGGCTGAATATCCCCATCACAACTGTGATTCAGAGCTGCCCAAGCAGCTAGCCATTGGCTTGGACTCTTGGCTCTCCATTAGGTGTCAAAGAAGAGCTGCTATGCAGCTGGAACAGCATTTCTTTCATTTCTTTCACACTGAATCTAGTACTAGTACACCAAAACTGCTCTGCGAGCCAGCATGCAGTAAGTGCTGGAGAAATTCCAGAAAAAGTGATATTTCACTACTAGGAGAAGGCGTTCTTACCCAACTCACATACGGAGTACTTTTTACTACTAGCTAATCACACTCTCATTTTATCCCATATACATAAACACTTCATATACACAAAAAGTTGTTTGCTCAAAATAAAATATCTGCCTTGTATGTAGAATGTTCCATAGCTCCTCACTTACTGATTAGGAAATCAGTACCTTAAATACTAAGACTTCACATTGCCCTTCCCATGGGCCTTGACGCATCAAACACGAATCAGAAAGATGTTGTGATCACGTCATTTTTCTTTCAGTAACAAATAAGCTCTACACCTTTATTTGCCCTTCTGTATTTCTAATTATGATCTTGTGTCAAGCAATATAGGTATCCCAGTCTAATTTAAAAAAATGTAAAAGCTATTCTCAGTATCCTTTCTGTTTAAATTAAAGGACTAAAGTAGTCAGTGCATAATTTCTTTCCATGATTCTTCAATATTTACTGATCACCAAAGAAATCTATTGTCTGCACTTGGGACAATAATAAATGAATAATGCAGCTCAAAGCTTTCTCATGGCATTCCAAGACAGGCAGAACTGAAGAACAGTAATAGTCCTGGATCTGAAGCAGCTTGCTGATTTCTGCTTTTCTTTTTCTCGTTAAAAGAGAAAGATAAAAAGCAAAAACAGGAAACAGTGAGATCCTGAAGCCCCACCACAGAGTTTAGCCGCCCAACTACTACTGAAGCTAAATAAAGGTAATTACTTGCCCAAATACTTTAGCCTCCCAAATTACCACGCATAAGCCTTGAGCTCAACCTCAACACTTCACTCAGCAAAACAGAACAACTGATCTCAAAGGTCTCATGCACAAAGCCCTCAACAGTCCTTCACCACCCAGCTATGTAATAAAAGCCTTCACATCTCTGTTGTAGATGAGTTACCAGCAGCAGCAGGTTTGGCTTAACTACTAGGCTTTCATAATTTAAACACACTCAGCCTGCCTGCAAACAATCTACCAGCAATATAAATCAGTGATGGCAGACAGGCTAAGCTTGGTTGAGGCTCCAGGAAAGTGACTGATGAATCGTGCCCCTCAGGTGAGGAGAGGCAGCCAATACAAATGATGCTTTTGAAACATTTGTGTGCTGCTGCTGCTTTGTAAGCTGCAGATTAGTTCAGGAGGAGCTGTCTCACTGTGGACCTGATAGTGGTGACATAATGCAGGAAGAACGATCTCTTTGCACAGGAGGTAATGTCATTTTCTGTCACTACAGCACTGCTTCAGGATTAAGAAAGTGAATTACAGACAGTACAGCTCAAACAGCAAGAAAATCTAAGGCAATTCATACTCAGTAAGGCATTACAACTCCCAGCTCCTCAGCAGTTACCAGGGCCCCTGTGCGCCTACACAAACGTTCACAGCCTGGAGTACGCACCACTACTGACCTCTGTGTTTTGCTTTGGATAAGCCAATGCCACTTCTCCAACTGGGAAGTAAAACATCACCATTAGATGCTGTTAGATTTATCATCAACTTCCTCTCAGTGTCCAAGAAACACTCCTGGACAGCTGCTAATCCATCTTTCAATTTAAAGGTTGAGTTACTACATCACAGTGTCAGCAAAAACTGACTTCCACCAATTCACCCATTCCTCATGGGAAGTCTTGAGAATTCTTGCTGTGTTTACACAGTTGCTCTGCAACTCAGGGAAAAATGTAAAGCAAGCTCATTCTCAGCCTCATTTGACAGGAACAGTCGTTTAAATGAAGATAGTCAGAATTACCCATGCTTTTAAACCAAACTAAATAAAAGGAATGACACACTGGGAGAGGGAGGCAGCATCGTGCTCAAGGTGTTTGGAAGACATTCTAGCAAAATACACTACAACAGCTTGGTTTTAGCTTTCACCAAAATACTCTGGTTTATGACTCAGTTTTTCCCTCCATATGGGCTGTGAGAATGGGGGCAGATCATAGAAAATACAAATGAAGGAATCTCACAGGAGAAACGCATCATAATCAAGGGGAAAAAAATACTCAAGCTTGGATTCTTGCCTCCATGCAAACATAGTTCATTCTCAACAAGCACAGATTCAGTTGTAGAAACTGCTCTTTTGTTCCTGCCAAACACTCAAACAAAAACTCACTGGGGAAGTTTTTAACTAGCGCTCTCCACACACACTGCAAAGCATCCATTCCCCATTCGCTAAAGACATAAAATGCATTTTGCACAACAGCTGTACTTCTGCCTCAGCTGGTACTGCTGTAACCATTTCCCTGTCCTCTCATAGGAAGGAGAGAGAGTTCACACACACAATGCTAAGACTATTAACATACAATAAAGGAACCAAAGAGACTGAAATCCTTTGTTATCATAAAATCGTTCAATTACTACATCCTTACTGAGGGTTTTTTCCAATTTAAAACTGATGATGAGGAGGAGCAAAAATAATGCAACATGCCAGGCTGAATATAACAGGATGCCTCTCACAAAGAGCAGCATGCAGTATCATCAGGAATGAGGACCAGGTGACAAGGCAACCAATCCCCAAGGACATCAAGTTCCAACCCCCTGCCATACACAGGGCCACCGACCTCCAGGTCTGGTACCAGACCAGGCTGCCCAGGAACCCACCCAACATGGCCTTGAGCACCTCCAGGGACAGAGCATCCACACTCTCTGGGCAGCCATTCCAGCACCTCACCACACACTATGAAGAACTTCCCCCACATGGCAAGTTCAGATAGAGAAGAAACTCTTACAGCATCTGAATGTTGAAAAGAGAAGTGAAGAGAAACTCAGCACTGCATGTTCTGCATAAGGAAGCATTTGTATAGAAGAATGAGAGATGTGATCAAACCTTGGTCAGAACCAACCTACATCCTGCACCTCAGAGAACTTTAAGTTTAAACAAACAGCACTACACACACTGAACATAACACACACAGTAGTGTTGGTATTTCCTTTAACACGCACTTATTCCATGCTTTTTCTTTCTGTTATTGTTTTGGGATTACAACAAACCTGCAGCTAAACTAATTGTGCCACAACTGCTAAGGCTGTGTCAGCACTTTTCTTTGTAAATCTCTTTTTCAGTGGACTTCCTACAAAACAAAGTTTTTCAAGGACTGAAACTTGGAACGAAAGACTGCATTATCTTTAGAGACTTTAAAGAACAGATTCAACTTGGCTTAATGGAAGGGGGGAGAAAAGATTGCTAGTTTGGGATATATAACTTTCCGCTGCTGATTTTATACCAGCACCATGTTTATCCTCAATTAATAAAATGTAGAGAAACGCATTTCCTCGATGTGATTTTAGTTCAGTTGAGGAAGAAAAATTTTATGAAAGCCACCTTTCCTAAGTATGATAACTTTCCATATAGTGTACATAATGATTCTTTTTTTCTGAACATCAAAATCTACTGCCATAACCAGGTCCTGATCATACCATGCGGTTACAGGAATATCAAATCATCTTCAAATTACCTAACATATTTACCTGAAAAAATAAGATAAATCCCTTGTGGTATGCTTATGTTCCCTCAGTTTCTCTAACTATACTTAGAGACCTTCCCTAATTAGATGTCCACAAAAAAGCGTTGTAAGACAACAAGAAACTGGTATTACCTACAGTAGTGGCCTGGCTCCAGGTGGCAGGAATTCTACTTTAACGAAAGACAGCTCTTTTAAAAGAAAAAAATCACACCTAGATCACCAAAGCCATTTTCTCTAAGCAGTGCTTTGAAAGCAGTTTGCACAATGACTTCCAAAAGTTAATGCTACTTGGAAGTCAAGAGCCCTCAGACTTGAGTGCCAATAATCTTTAAACAGGCAAGATAGAGGGATTGGGCACATGGAGGCTCTTCTCAAAAATCATCACTAGGGCTATAGAAGAGCCAAGATTTCACTCCTAGATTTCATGACCCACCTAATGGCACACAGACAGAAGTAGGCTTACAACCCCTAGAACAGTTTCAGCAAAGGCTCTGCACATCTCTTTCTCCTTGAACAAAATCCCTCGGTGAAAGATTTTTTCCTCATATAATCAGGTCAAGCTCTGTCCTTTGACTTTTTTCTTCCGTACCTCTTTATTTCATTCCTGTAAGAACACATTTGAGAATTAAGAATAAATACTACAGAGGAACTACTCGAGTAATGCTTCATGTGGAAATGATTTCACGGGGGCAGACAGCGCCTGTGCTCCTGAGCAAACAACTGGAGCCTTGCCACACTACATAGGAGATTAATGTTCTTTATGAAGTGGAAAAAGACTCAGATGAGGCAGACACAGTGCTATCAAAAGAAGCCTGCATTATATTTGCTTCAGGATGTCGTGTCACGTCAGAATCCATAAACCCCTTCCACCTCAAAAGGCACTCAACCTTCACAGTAAGGACACGTGTGCAAGACTTCATTCAAATGAAACTTCTCACACTGCCCCTCTACAGCATTGCTGGCCCGCCTGGTAGCTCTCCATCCCACTTCATCTCCTTTCGCCATACAGCATCTGCTACTTACACTGAATGAAGTTTAGTCCAGGGAGAGTCTGCTCAGACAAGGTTGGCTCAGCTCCTCAGAAACAGCCTGTCATATTGTAGTCATGTGCATTTTAAAAGGTGCATGGCACACTGTTACTTACAGCTTAAAATAAGAAGATAAATATTCAAGTCAAGCAATAGAATGCAATTCAATCCCCACTTTGCTGTCAGAAATCTCCATTTAATTGACCAGCAATACCAAATTATATATAAAAACAAACCACTTGCTATTGGAGAGAATAAAGTGACAAATTACTATAATTTGAGATTTTCTTCTCATCTTCAGTACCTATAGTGATTCAACCCCATATTAAAGAAGCATTTCTTCTGCAGCATATTCCATTGCAATGAGGAATCCCATAATCAGAAGAACATTATTCATAACAAATGCAGATGAATTTTCAAAATTGTCATAGTACTGATCCACCAACATCCAGAGACACTTGGTGGATGCTGGAATCTGAGTCCTTAGTCCTCATACAGGAATCCTATTTAGAGCCATCAACATTGGGAACTCATTGAACAAATACTATTGAGAAATACAGCAAGGATTTCATTTTAAAATAGGAGGAAAAACAAAATCAAAACTGATATTTGAAATACACGTTGTACACACAACAAAGTAGTGAGAGTCTGGCATAACCTGAGCATACGCAGATGTTTTAAGGATAGTTTACATATACAAGGCCATGATGGACAGGATTCCTAATGACTGCCTGCACAGTTTGGGGTTTTTTTGGGTTTTTTTTTTTGTTTGTTTGTTTGTTTTGTTTTTTTGTTTTTGTTTGTTTGTTTGTTTTTTTAATTATCTACCTCTCCAAGCTTCTCTGAATAGTCACAGTTTTGTTCTCAAAGTCTGCCCATAAGAGGCTATCCTCAAAAACGAGACATTTTTATATAACAAAGATGGGAAGGGGGAAGTGCAGCCCTTGTATGGCATATCAGAGGTTGTCAAGGAAAACCATAAACACCCATACGTTCCAAAAACAGATATTAAATATTGTAAAACCTCACTCCTGGGAAATATGAAACAGTTCACCTCCAAATCATTTTTAATACCACAAATGAAAATGAAGCCTTTGCTTCAGTACCCTGGAGCACAGGATGGGCAGGCAGCCTGGAGCTGAGCACAACTAGGTAGGCACAGGCAGTGTCCTTGCTGACAGAGGGCACAACCCCACGGTACCCGAGCAAGAGGAGCACAGCTGGTCAGAAATAGCAGCCAGGGCAAGGCACACCCCAGCAACAGTCACCCACCCATACACAATTGCATTCGAGTCTGGAAATAAAGACAGTGGGTCAATATCACGACCAGTGCAGTAAGTGACGCAGGGGAGGCAAAAAAAAAAAAAAAAAAAAAAAAAAAAAAGCTCAAGAAAGTACAACGAAACGGAGGTTAAAAGCAGCTCCCAAGGAAAAGTGAGGTTTCCAGAAGTTCCAGAGTGCTCCGTTCACAGCAGTTTGATCCCATGTCACACAGTTATACCACATCAAACCTGGCTTTGAGTAGAGGCAGCCAAACCTGCAGGATGGGGAAGGGCCTGCGCTTAGGGCCTGACACCTACTAACTGAGAACAGATGCATTACAAAATCCTGAATTTGGCAGCACCTGGTTATATCCACCAAAGGGTTGACTATTAAACCTATGTACCTAATTCTTAATTAGCTTGAGATTTTGGCTACTGAGAAACTTTGAAGTTCAGCAGCCAAAATGCTTACAGAGTGACAGATAGGTGCAGTAAGGGCTGTGAAGCCACAAGCACTGAGGCTATGGAGACCAAGAAACCCTGATTCCCACAGGTACAATTTAAGATATTATCAGAATTTCCAGGTTTTATATGGTGCTTCAAGGACGCACATTTACAATGGAGAATGTTCATGTATACATGCATGCACAAATATACATCCCCTACATATACAGGCTATACGGCACACAGTTATCGCTTTCTTCTCTGGCCTTAACTTTTTAACACGGAAGTTCTTCTTGTCTCGTTGCTTGTATTTTTCAGCTATGTGCATAGCAAAATGTTTTGCTGATGCAGGATATCAGAGTGGTATCTTTGTTGCTATCCTGAATATTCAACATTAGCCTGCCATACAACAGGTGCGAGGATTACAGACAGCTCTGAGTCGCGTGTTTGCCCTGCCACTGTCTCTACAGTTAGACACCAAAACACCATTCCTTATATACAGTGGATGTTTATTACTACATATTGTTTTAATTCAGTATCTAATGTGCAAAGTTATTCCTCCTAAAGAATACTAAGTCCGCCCTAGCCCAGCTACAATTGAAACTGAAGTTAGAATTGTTCCCCCTCTGCTCTGCTTATGTTGCAAAACAAACAATTCATCCAAGTAATCAAAGTTGGTGCAAGAGGATACTGAAACGGTATTTCACACATTGTCAAGAAGTGAGACACAGATGTTCTCCCTCACAGCTAAATTTGTCAGTTGTGGCAGAGAAAGGGAACACTGTGCTGCACTCTGCCTTCAGATCACTGCTGTGAAGAAGATTTTTCATCATCTTTACATAGTCTCACAAAACTTCACTCACACTAGGGGAATTAATCCTTTCCTAGCTACGTTAAAAAGTCACTAACTCAGTGCTATTAAGATTTAATTGAAGTAACGTTTGTGATCTACCTAAACTACTAAAGGGCAGTGCAGCAACAAGTTTTAGGCCATTAACAAGCTTGCAGCTACATATAATAGGAGGATGAGTTTAAATAAAAACCGCTTTCAAGTGGTTAATCAAGGAATGATTAATCACTGCTGTTCGCACCTTCATTTCTGCTCTCTTAGCAAAAGCTGTCAACCTTTTTTGCCAACTCTAATGGTGAGTTTCATGCAACTGTACCTGATATTCTTAAAATTCATTAACTAGCAAGGCCACATTTTATTTGAAAGGGCAGGACGGAGTTGCATTTCATTCATTTCCCTAAGGATCTCATTATAAGGTCTCTTCAACATACATGACAGCAAGATCTCCTATATGTCACAAGGAATTGTTTAGATACTGTAGACATTCTTCCAAATCCTTAACACAGAACAGCTTGAGGTGTTCCATGTTTCCAGTAGAACCCTTTGCTAGCCTCAGCTGGGCACTCAGACACCTGCTGCTCAAGGAAACCAGCAACCACAACCAGCACCACAAAAACAAAGCTGTAACAAAGTTAGTAACTGGACTGCTGCAGAAGCACAAAGGAAAATGGAGGAAGAAGAACATAGTAAAGATTACATAACTCCTAATAAATGAAAAATACATAAAGATGTTAACTCACTGATCTTGTTTACTTCTTCCTTAGCTCCAGTTCTTTTCTCTGCCCCCATGTATCTGGAACCCAGCAGTTTCACTGCAACAAAAATAAGACTAGGATACACAAATACCACCTACTTCCTAAAAGACAGAACTCCTTCCTGTCTTACACCAGCCTAGAGGCAGTGGAAAGAAGAAATGGCTCCAACTTAGACATTGCCATTTGCTTTCAGAATGGAGCTACATTGCTAGTCATAACAAGATATGAAAAAAGTTTTGCGTAGCAGCACTTCTAGAAAGACTATACAGAGAGTGAGTGGGAAAAAAGAAACAGTTCATTTAAACTTGGGAAAATGACCCTCAGAAACTACCCTCAGAAGTAGATTTTGCCTCAAGTCTGTGCCAGAACTAGAAGCTCAACTGCCACAAAACTGCAGTTTGCCTTCAAAAAACATGCACACAGTGAACACTAAATGCAGCCTTGGAAAGTGACAGAGCAGCTGCTGGGTACTGAGTTGCTACAACAAGGCTTAGATTACCTCTTTGTAGCTCCTGGAGATCTCAGCTTGCTTAGGCTATGCTCTGATTTGTAGGATTTGCCCCCAAAGGCAAATTTAAATTTAAAAAAAAAAAAAAAAAAAGAGGTGGGGAGAGGAAGGGATAGAAAAAGAAAAAACAGAAAAATAAGCTATTTGACTGGCTTCAGAGCTCTTCTAAATTGGATGATACAGGGTGCATCAAGCAATAAAATAGCTTCCATAGCAACACATACTCTCCCTACTTATTTATTTCTAGGGCATCTGTCAGTGACTCTGCTCTCTGAACACAGTTGCAGGGAGTGAAGGTTGCTTGCTGACTTGTAAACAGCCACCTACGTTATTTCAGAAGTGCATCTGCACTGTTGTCAGAACGTACCTTGAGAAGGCAGGAAGCAGAAAAGTGCTGTTCCAAACTGATTATAATACAGATTTGTTTTCCAGCATTTCCCAAACAAAGATTTCAGTACGGTCTACAAGTAGCCAAGAAGACACCCTGCAACAGCTCAGTATTATAGGCTAAACTTCCTGAAGCCAGAAATTATACAAGATCACACAGGTTAGCTATACAGATCACATTTCCATGTCTAAGTGGAAGACAAGTCTCTCCTCATAAGGAAACAATCTTAAATATTTTTAAGTCCTTCCGTCATCTGCTTTTCCTGACTGCATGTCAGATGCTCTTAAATATTCAGCTACATCTAAATTATAACAAACAACAGAACTTGAAGTAAAACAAATGCACAAATTCACAAAAACCTGTGCCAATATAATGCTTTAGTTAATATATAGCATTTAGCCTTCACTTGGATTTTCTTGTGCTAGTCCACGAGTTACACAGTGTAAGTAGCTCTCTTCATTTTCATCACCCTGGAAACACCACACGCACAGGAAATCGAGTCCCAGGAATATAACTATGGATTTACTGCTTATAATACAGTAAATTTTTAACTTGGAATATTCTACTTCATGTTCTTAAAGAATTTTCCAGGCAAGTGAGAAAAATAATTCTCATTTTCTTTCAATTCTATATCTGAGTATTAGCAATTGACAGTGATTTTGAAGATTATGAGCCCAGAGAGGAAATAAATACAGTCTGGTGGGCACGTACCATTTTCCTCAGCATCAGAGCTCAGGACTCATTTACTGAAAAATAAAAAAAAAACAAAACAGACTGACCTCGTTTGTGTGAAATGTGATTTTGATACTAAAAATCTGCACCTAATAGGAAAAGTTGCTTATTTTGTTAATGTCTGAAAAACACAGTGGGGAAAAATAAACACCCACTACTAGTGCTACAGAATGCAGCACTTCCAGAAATCAGTAAGAGCTAACACTACTTACCTCACAAAAAACACACCTGCTGTCCTCCTGCCATTTGGCGTTTTGCTAACATAGGCAGACTGAGGAGCTATACTGTAACTTGTTTGGTCTGGCTTTTTTGGTGAACAGCACTGCAGTCATCAAGTGCATACATCACCCGCACGGTCAGTAGTTGAACTGTTACTGTGCTTTGGTTATTTTGTTGTCCACCACTGCACAGCACAGTGCAGTCAGAGCAGAAAGGCAGCTCCCAGGCACCTCTTATCAAAGCTGCAGTCTGTCTTAGTCTCTTCATAGCCCACATTACGCAGTGAGGTCAGAAAGCAGCCATTTCTTATTTTTCCCAATAAATAATGAACATTTATTGTTTTGTTTACATGACTGCACACTTGAATTTAATGCAAAAGTAGTGGCTAATTGGTTTTGACAGTTGTTTTTTTTGTTGTTTTTTTTTTTGGTTTTTTTTTTTTTTTTTTTTTTTTTTGTAAAACAAATCTTTAAAAATAGAAAAGCATACTACAAACAGATCACCCACTTACACTGACATTGATCACCTAGAGGTGTTACCTTCAGCTATTGCCATATTATTTCACATACACCAGAAGTTACTATTCCAGCAACTTGTGTGCATTCAGCCACCTAAAGTATAACCAAGGCATTGCATTTCTCAACAAATGTACATTTCATTAAATACTTCCATTAAGAATTTTAGGACCATAGAAAAGCTCTCATGAATGATGGAGAAGTGGTGAACACATTCTAAATTGCAGTGCACAAATTAAGCCTGCTCTCATTTAAACATTCATTGAAGGCTCCATTTTACTGAACATTGTCCTCACGAGAGGAGGAAGCATTGTTTCAGCACTCAAAAGACAATGCTATCAGATAAAAGAAATGTCTTTAATAAAGTCACCCACAGCACCTTTCTGTAATCAGTTACCAGTCCAAAGCCAAGATAAAGTGAGTGCAATACACTGATGTAAAGCGTCTAACAGAAAAACCCTAAGTGCTGTAGAAAGAATACCTGCACTCCTTTACTTCTGCTGAAAGCCACAACTGAAACATACACCTACACAACCATGGACTGCAGCCCCAGTGCAAGCTCAGACCAGCACATACAAACAGGAAGCATTTGCTATTCTGTCTGCAGTGAACACTCAATAGCACCCTCCATATACAACTGCAAAGATTAAACATCAAGGAGCAAAAACAGCAGTGGAGCAGCAAAGCACCAAATGCTGAAACATACTTTAAACTGTACTTTCACAGCATTGTTTCAGGAACGTTTGTAGCCCACTTTGATTTGGAGACATGATATGAACAGGAACAAAACAGAACAAGTGACAAGATTTAGAGGAGAAAAATCAAACAAAGAACAAGTTACATCCATTAATGATTCAGGTCACCTGTACAAAAATGGAAGCAGTAGACAATGTCCACAGCCACAGAACTGTCAAGCAAACAACAAAACTCAGAAAGATCAGCCTTAAAGAAGCTGACAGAAATTTCATCTTACCAAATAGTAAATATGAAAGTTTTCTTCCTGCAGATAACTGAGATAGAGGAAGGAGCACATCTAGAACTAAAGATATTTACTTTTGGAAACAAAGCAGGACAGGAAACAATGAAAGGAAGACAGCCATTTTCATCATGCTTTCTCCAAACCAAGTTCTTCTATTATTTTGAGTAAGCTATCCAGAAACAACCAGCACTTCTCAGTGATCTAACAGAAATACATGAAAGGGCTCTGATGCTCATGAAGTACTCTGCACCCTCAGTAAACACCTAGTTTTTATATTTTGTCCATTTCCAGGCATTATAAAGCTTAACTGCTCCCAGGCACGAACACACTCGGGGGATAACACCATGACTGTATGATGGTACCTCACTGTTCTCAAATGGCACTGAGCACAAAGCATTACTGCAAAAACGTGGCTACACAACTACAAAGCCCAACTGTCTGTGCTGTGACAGCCTGTGATGATTGCACTTTGTGTAATTACAGCTGTTTCAGCTGTAGTTGTACAGACAGCGGAATATTTGTACGTGCCATGTGAGCAGACAGAACCTTCCAGCAAAGTAAAGAAAAACACAATACATAAAAAAAAAGTCTTCAGACGATCAATACATTGGAAATTCATTTTACAGAAAAAAACATATAAACAGCAGAGAAGAAAGAAAACTAAAAGGAATCTTTGCCCTACTGTGGAGTATTGGATCTGAATTCTTTTTCATTTTTAATATTCACAGCAAAAAAAGAAAAAAAAAGATCCTAAGACCAAGATGCAGAGGACTAAAAAGTCGATCTGAAATGAGCAGAAGACTTCAGCGCTGACCTAAAAACCGAAGTGTATAATCAATGAATATGAAGATGTTATGAAATATGAAATAAACAAGAGAGTTTGGCTCAGCAGGTTATAATAACAAAAAGAGAATAGATAGAAAGCCTACCTGTGTCCTGGGCTTGCTGTGAAACTCCAAAGGAGGGATCTCCAAAAAGAAACCCTTCCCCACTGGTAGTCAGCTCCTAATTGGGTCTAGGAGAGGTGCAGCCAGGCTCCACCCCTTCCAGCAGCATGGTGAATTGCCTGCACCTGTGCTCCCAGGGCTGACTCAGTGCTCGCCTCAGGTGATCAATCAGAGGTTCAGGCCGTGATTCAGCAGTGCCCATGCCCAAAGAAAACCTGCAGTTTCTTGTGCTGCTCTCTGATTTAATACTTCACTACTGCACTGTTATGCTTTGGTGCTATTGAATGATTGGAGATAACAAAAGCAGTCTTTGGTATTCATATCCTGTTGTTACACATTGTAAGAAGAAAGAACACTTCTAGTGATCAGCTGTGTTATAATTAAGGTCTGTGGTCACCAGCTGAAAGCAGCAGCAGCTGTGGTCACCAGCAGTTGAAAAGGGAAGAGGTATCAGTTCTGAAAACTATATTATAGGTAAAAAGACAACACTATGCATAAGCAAAAGAAACCAAATTGAAAAAGATTGCCTCTTCTGCCAAACTTGGAGAGAGATGGGGAAGGGAGGCAAGAATGCAGGAACGTTATTTGAAAAATTTAAATGTGTGGGTTTTTTTATTAACATGATGCAAATCATAAAGATTCAGGTTTCCTATTCTCCCCTCTCTTGACTAAAAAACATAATTGGGAGTGTGTGGAATCAAAATAATTGATCCTGGTTGGTAATATTCTTCAGTTTGACAATAAGCATTTAATGCAAGCAACCATAGTATGCATTTGCTGCTCACTGATACATAAAAGCTCCCAGCAAAACAATAAGTCATAAAGCGTTTAACAGTTTACATTTTTGTCATTTTTTGTTAATGAATAAGACCTACAGCAGTCTCCATTAGGTTGTTACAACACTGTTACAAGTGGCTGTAATGCACTTGTGATGTGGAATTCCGATAACAAAAATCATAAAACCATGATAGTGCTCCACTCTCACTGTCACCACAGCTGAAATGCACCACTCACAGCCTCACTGCACTGACACCACTGTTCAGTCTCCATAAGTGTTCACAAGCACTGATAAGTGTCACTGGGGGCCCTTTTTTCTCCATGGAAGAATTCAGCTCCACCCTTCGCTCCCCCCACACTTCCATGTCAGGCGCCATTCTGTCCCAGTGCCCCTCTGCTGCCATCTGTCACACAGCAACAACCTGTCACGGAATGTTGGTGGGCAGGTTCAGCCTCTGCTGCCATCCCGCCAACAGCTGCCTCTGACATCACAAAATAGAAGGCATTATTTTCAGAGCAGCCCTCATATTCTTTCTTTGTCAGCTTCTAAATACCTCCCAGTTACCACAGGGAACAAAGGATCTCAAATGTCCTCCCATCTGAACTGCAAAACCTATGACTTCTGAGTTGTGCCAGAATTCAAGTTGTGTTAGGATGAGAACGTGAAGATTTACTGAGGGAAGAGGTAGAAACAGTTTCACCAACTGGAAAAAGAGGAAAAAATATTTTTGAACGAGAGCAGCTTCAGAATAGGGTTTAAAGAAAAAGAAGCTGACTTACACATGTGTTCTTCAGAATCAGAAGGAAATACACTTGAAAATTATTTCTAGGTATCTTTTGTTTAACTTTTTTTTTCCCCAACAGTCTAATTTCAAACACTTATACGGACACAAATGATGTGAAGAAGTGGTTTGAATATGATTAGAGAGAATGCCCTCAGCATGAGGACGACAGATAAATAAGTTTTATTCAAATTTGGACTTGAATATCCCCAGGCTCAAGGAAATGAGAGGAGAAATGCTCTGTAATGAGCAAAGGAAATTCTACCCACTCAGCCCCAGTCCGTGCGCCCACTCAGGCGCTCCTCGAGGAGCTGCACAGCTCTCCTGCTCACAGCCTCTCACCAGCTCTGCTCCACCTCGCTGTCAGGGTGAGATCGCCGTCTCTTCCGCCTTCCCGTTAGCAGCACACAGCAGTCTGGCCAAGCCATCCTACCTACTCCTCTCACATTTCTCACCAACTTCAGTTAGCCCTCTTCATAGACCAAGAGATAACCAGTTACATAAAATAAGGTGAATAAATCCTGTTACCGCATAGTAATTACATAAATTGTACTATAAAACACTTCCAACAGCCACAGGTTTGAAGGAGGATTTTCTGTTGGTGAAAGAAGGTTTTTAAAACCAAAAGCTATGGCAAGGATCTGAATGAAAATCCAAATCCTCAGTGGTTTAATTTTTTTCCTGCAAATGTTTGGAATATTGAAGCAAAAAACAAAATCAAAGAAAAACATTTACATGCTTCAAACATTTTTTAAAAATTAACACTGTCTAATGAGCACTATTTACTATATAATATTTTCACATTATGTAAATATGTGCAAATTCCCCTTGCAGCACGGATGTGGGGACACAGTACAGAAGACTGATCCATCAAAACGCATATCACAGATCAGAGCAGAGTTACTCGTGTGAAGGCGCTGTGAATCGCCTACAGCAGAAGAGAAAGCACTTTCTTCCAGACAGTGAGCTCTAGAGCGTTCTCCACATGGCACCACTCCCTACGGAATCATCCCAGCAAGGGGAACCAAACTCCACTCATTTTTCCAATGATATTTCCAATGTTATTCTGATTAAATGCAGATCCCATAAAGTTAATGAGAAGTTATGAACAAACAAGCTCCATTTTTTTTCTTTTAAAAGATAGATAACAAATACTCCCACGTGGGAGTTCCATTTTCATTAGCGAAGACTTCACTCACCATTTATCTTCTGAACTATTTGAAGATGTGCAGAGGCTGTTGTGAACTGCAGCAGCCAGATCAGAGTCACAAAAGAGCACAGGACAAAGTGCTTGCTGTCTAACAGATGGAGCAATTAACCACACCAGAGAAATGCAGTAAAAGCTAAGCGAGAAGTGCTAGCAGGGAGTATGGTTTGCAAGAGCATTTAATGGGAAACTTGGCCTTTCTGGCCTTTTTTGTATTTGTAAATTGATATTTTACAGTACTTTCTTTCTCTTGCTTCTTATGGCTTCTATTTCTACTACTTCAAATCCTTGTCTTACTGATGCAAACTTAAAAAAATGTGCTTATTTCTGAGCTACTAGGAAATGAAAAGTCCTCAAGGTTCTGAGCAAAAGTTCAAAACAATATTAAATATTTTAACCATTAAGCTCTAAAAATTTAACTCAGTCTCATGTTAATGTCAATCAAGACCTTGATTTGTTTGACTTATTTTCCTGGTCTACTGCAGCTCCTGCTAGTTTTAGCCTAGAGTCACGGAGATTAAATGCCCCGGGCACCTAATAAAACTGTTCTAAAATTGTTAACTGAGCAAACGCAATATAAAGATTCACAAAAAGTGTTTTGTGTGTGCATTGTTGCAAGCAAGAGGCATAGTCTTAGAATGACTAAATTTAAAAAAAAAAAAAAAAAGCAACTGCCTAGAGTACAACCAACAACTTATTTCAACATTTCTTAGCCAAGCAGACAATATTACAAAAATTCAACAATTTTTCAGATCATACCAGATGATCAAATTGGGTTTTCTGTGAAATTATATTCAGAAAAGTGTACTACAATAGAGGTTATGAAGAATAGTAGCTAGCTTCAATCTGCCTTCTTGAATATGCATCCCTCCTACTACAAGCTGGCAAGTGAACTTTTCTCCCAGTGAACATATTCATGTTTCTCAATTTTCTCAGTGTTTTCTGGTATAGTTCAGTGCACATCAAGATTTGGGACACCAGCAGAGAGGGAAAAGGTCATGTTCAGAGGAATTCCAAAGCATCTTGAATTTTGTTACAAATAGTGACAGTTCAGATTCCTGGAACTGGTCCTGCTAACGAGGGGAAAAAGGCAGCATGCAATCCACTTCTTATTTCTCAAAAATAATCTACCATGGCACAAAGGGCTCTCCTTTATCAGAGCAGACAGTACAACAATTGCATCCCTTAAGACAGCATTAGCAGGGAATCAAAAGAGTAGATTTAGGCTCCCAGTGTGAGGCTTCCCAATTGTTCTGGCAGTTTACTACCCGATCCTAATTGCTCCATCTCTACTATTAAGCTTTTGTATAACGTTTAATCATAAATATTTACTACCAGTATCATGTGGTATAACTAACATTTCCCCTTTTTTGCCTTTTTTTTTTTTTTTTTAAGAAAATGTTATATTTTCAAAAAGAAGAGACATTATTATGACTGAGAAAAATAACGATTATAGTAAGAAGTAACCAGTTATGTGCTTCTGTTGGCAAAGAACCTAAAACCAACAAAGATACTGACAGATTGACTTTCAAAAACCAGAGGATAAAAGGTATGAAAGAAGACAGTTTGAAATTCAGTCAACTGAAACATCTTTTTTTTCTTCTCCTTTGCTGGACCCGAATCTCTTTTGGTAAAAATGTATCCAAGTAAAGTACTTTTAATTTTCAGTACTCACTCTCATACTCTTCCTTCTGTTTTATGCAGAGCATTATCGCTTCTATTTTTCAATTGGATCTCTGAGGCTAAGCCCTTGTCTTTCCATAAAAACCAAGATAAAATACAGACAGGAAGGAGAGAAGATGCAATTAATTCATGTTGAGTGAACAGGAGGCAAACAGGAACTGCTGGAAAGAGATCACCCCCTCAAAGAAGTCATATATTATTTGATGACAATTAATTATACCTTTCAAAACATCTATGTTCCAGCACTCTGAACAGCAGACAAGAGCATTCCATTTCAAAGAAAGCAGAACATAGCAACACTCACTCTGTAAAAGAATATACGAGAGAAAGCACATCTATGAATCACAACAGAAAGCTGCCTAGCCCTGCAGCAGCTTCTTCCAGCCAACCGGATATGTACAGGATAGAGCATGAAGGATTTTTGCATTTACTCAACTAAAAAATTCATGAGCCTGCAATATTAATACGATGCCACGTAGATTCCCAGTGACAGAGCCCTAGCCCAGCCAGGGCATTCCATTTCCAGCTGACATCTCATTACAACTTAATTGTATTTACACATCATTTGGGGCACATTAGGGCTCAATAACTAAGTTGATCAAGTATTCATTGTATGGTAAAATGTATTTCAGAGCTATGTTTCGGGGAAGAAGATGGATTTTATATACCACATGGCTTCTGAACAATTCCTATTAAGCGTATGAACAGAGTAACTTCTAGAAAACCGTGCCGGGGCAGGAAGCGCAGGGGTGAAGCTATCTGGGCCTGAACCAGCACAACAGGAACGCTGGAGTTCTCAGGTGGCAAACACACGAGGATACTTGAGGGGGAAGATCTTAGGATGGCTTCTCATCCGTTACTCTGCAAAGTCCATTCCTTGGGGGTCAGTACAAGCGAAAAAGTAGACCTGAGCAAAACTCCTCCTGCTAAAAGAGAAGAATCCAGTGCTCCAGCATGGTACAACAATTAAAACTGTGCCAATTTATTTCTTGCTCTATTCTCCCTTTTCCCTCTAATAGTTAACTATTAACCACCCAGAAATTCTTTTAACAACAAGTGATAAGAGAAGATATCAGACCTCAATACCCATTGAGCAGAATGTTGTAAATCAAGCATGCTGCTTCTCCAAATATGAACCCACATTGAATAAAACAGCAAGATGCACATTTCACACAAAAACTTGCTACAAGTTCTGCTAGAGGTGACTTTCAAAAAAAATCACTGATCCTTTGTGTCACAGTATTTATTCTAAAGTAATGCTACTTTTGGAGTAAAAGCGTTTGAGGCATTTCTCTCTTCACTCACAGTGACCAGAGGCATCCATGGGCAGCCTGCTAGGAGCGCAGCAGGAAGTACTCAGATACCTTTTTATTTCAGGTGGAATCTGGGTGCACAAAAAAGTTGTTCCTTTCCATACTAGCCTTACCCTAAATTGTCAGGGATTACATCTTATTTTGGCTTGCTTTTACTACAGAATAACTGCACTTCACATGATTTCATTCCTCTTGTTTTTCAGGAATAATCAAGGTATTAACATGCTGAAATAGACCAGGGAAGCTGAAATATAACCCCACAGAAGCACATGCAGTCACCCTGCTGGATAGCCAATGGCAGACCAAAATTCTGCTGCTGCTGAAACGGTCTCAAGATGATTTCATTGAAAGAAAAAGAGGTTGGTGTTTTCTTGATCAAAAAGTTAATTTTCCAGACAACAAATCCCAAAAGTAAAGAAATTGTGCACCTGAGTCCCATGATAAAAATGCATTTCATAATGTATTTATAGGTAAATGAGATAGCTACTTCATTCCAATTAAATAAACTGTTATGTTTCAACACAGTGTTTGCCTTCTTTTAATCATACAGCCTGATAGTTGGCAAGATAGATGCAAAGCAGTAGCGTGGATATTTTTCTTAGCCCAATCACCATTTCTGACATCTCTTCTCCATGAACTTCAAGCTCAGTAGATCAAAAATTCAAACTCAGCTTCAGTTAAGCTCATGGATGCTCCCAAGTTTGGGTGCCAGGGTGCAACAAAACCTAGAGCAACTATTTTGGTGTCTGCTTACTGGATACATAATTACTAGCAATAAGCACATGCATCTTTCCCTCCTTCTCAGATAGCAAACTTTCAGACTTTATAATCACTTATTAAAGTCTCCTGCTGGCTTGATTGAAGTGTGTAGGCTGCACTACACTTACCTGCAAATAAAGAAACAAATGAAGGTGCTTTAAGTTCCTTCAGAAGCTCTCCCTGTTATTACATGCCTCTTTTTCATATTACGCATTCCACACTTTGCTTTTGTGTTTCAGTTACAATGTTGTTTCTTGGTGACATAAAAGTAAAGCTTGACTATTACTGCCCACCCTTTTCTTTTTGTGCTTTCCCTCACGGGATGCAATTTAACACACATTACTGATGTGAATTCTTCTCAAAATCTTCAATGTATGTCTAAGCCAAGCAGGTTCTTACATTTCCTACCAGTGGATGGAGGAGTTTTCATCCTTTCATACAATTGTGTTACAGAATATACATAATCGTATCTTTCTCTAGAGAGAGCATGAAGCTAGTTCTCTATATAGCTGGAGTTCTGCACATAGCCAAAATCCTTCCTACAACTTCTTCAAAAACAAGATTGTTCTTACAAACTAGAAGCTGTTAAGCAGGGAAAACAAAACACCAAGTGGTTCATTTCATCTCCTATCAATTAAGAATGCATGCATTTGGGATTTCAACCCTACCTAGCACCTGCAATATTTGACTTCTTTAAAAGAAGTTTGCTTTCCCTGCCTTCAGGGATGCATAATGAAAGAAAAGACAAACCCAATGAGATACAGTAATGTCCAACTCCGCAAAAGGTTTCACCCACAGACTGCCAATTCAGTACCCACACCATCTCCCTACCCCACCTAACAACGTTATAAAAGCATTTGCTTTCTTTAGTTATATTTTAAAGCTATGAGCTGGGTCAGTTCATTACAACAAAAAGCATATCACAGCTTCAGAAGGTGTAAAAACATCGCTGTCATCTGCTACCATCTATCTCCTTCAGCTCTCCTCTTGCCCTATGTTTGCCTCAGGAAAAAAGTTTGTGGACAATCAACATTCTGCTGTTGCCATTGCTGGAATTTTATTTTTTCCAAAACTGGCTGGATAAGCGGTCTGAAAGAGAATCTGCTTTACAACCTGGTTTTTAACCTTCAGGAGGTTCTCCAGTAGTGAATGTCATCAGATATCAGATCATCCCTCTCCATGAACTCAAATGCAAGCGCATAAACCCAAAATGATGACTCTCCAGACTGACTTGCAACACAGTAAGTTCTGCACATTAAGTTACTCACATGAATTTCTGAAAGCTTCAATTAAATGCAGGTTTCTGAATTCTGATTGCCTACTTGGAAAACTAGAAAATTCTTTTTCCCATGCCAGCTACACAAGGAAACAAATCACACAGATGTACTGCCAGCCTGTCAGTTCTCATCCCCTCCTTCATAACTTTTGAATGAATTGGCTAATTTTGATCAAATTTGACAAAAGGACCTGGTCTCAAAGATACCAAGTTCCAAGTTTCCACGAGAACTGACAGATGAGTAGGAAAAATAGACTGATGTGAGCCTTCTCAGTGAGGAAAATATTGCTGTGTAAGCTCAGCAATTATCTGTAATGCTTGACATACCAGCAAGCTGATCATTGTGTATGTATCAGCCACACAATCCACTCAGAAGCAACCACAGGTCTTCTGCTTCTCACCAGCAAGGAAACAGAGGAATGGGCTGGAGGTGCATTTAGGAATCAGTGCAGAAGCTGGGTTTTAGCAATGAGAAGGAAACAAAGAAAGGATCTGCAGCTCGAGTGGACAGAATTGAATTGGGAACCAGCCTTACATTTATCAACTGTAATCAGATCATTTTTTTAGAGTTTGCAAAGTGTTTATAAACAATAACCCACTATAATCCAAAGCATTAAAAAAAAAAAAAAAAAGATCAGAGAATGTCAGATGCGGCACGATTTAATGATGTTGCAAACAAGTTGCCAGTTAATTCAAGTTCAAGGCCAGCGTTCCAATGCTCTTAAATCTCCTTGCACAACCATGTGCTTTTTAGCTGTGTCTACATCAGTCCTACCAGTAATTGTACAGTTGGCACCTGGGTTGTTAGGGACATATCCCAAATTATTAGCACCTCAGTAACTGAACCTTTATAGAAGAGATTCTTGGCACATTCTGGAAATACTCTCGTCTTTCCAGGCCTTTGTTTGGGCAACCATCTCAGCCAAGAAAACAATTGGCTCTCAACCCTGTCACTCCAGGCACTCACTTTTAGTTATTTTTCTACTACGGATCCTTGATCTTTTTCAGATACTGCTCTCAAAGACACTGTTCCATTCTGTTGATGAATTACTACATTTACATCTGCTCAGATTAATAAACACTCCAGAACTGAAGGTCCATCTCTGCTACTGAGAATATTTTGTTTGAATTTTCATTCAGGCAATCATATCCCTCCCTCGTGCAGATGTTACAGAGCATAAAAGATAAGAAATCATTCCAAAGAAATCTGCATTGCAGTCATCATCAGAGTAAATAAAGGATAACTGACAGGACACAGCACACCAGGCAAATTATTGTGCTCCTCATAGAGAAACGTAATGGATTTCTTTTTCTAAAGATAGTTTCTCTCCTAGATCCAGAGGCTTTTGTATTAAATTCAATATTTTTAGCTCCCAAAAAACCATCCTGAGTAAAATTGCAGCAGCTTATTACCATCAGAGTAAGAAAGCAATGATAGATCACTGTGATTCTTCTGTCCTTGTTACAGGAATCAAAGAATCCTTTACTAACAAACTGACTTGCCTCCAAAAGCAGAAATCACACAGCTCCATCTTGTGGAAAACAGGATTCCCTTTGTTCAAGTCCTACAGATCACTTCTGCCTTTATTATTGTTTTAGTTTTAGATATTTTTATCTACATGTTTTTTTTTTCCCAATGCAGATATTTTTCTTTAATGAGTAAATTATACAACTCCATCAAGAACAGGAGCAATCTGCCTAATGTCTTTGTTTATAGTCTTACATTTAATTCTATTTGCCTGTAAGATTTTCCCAAACAGGTTCATACTTTAACAGCTCATCTTCACAAAATCAGGTGCTACTTAATTTCCTGCATGTCCTCCCTGTATTCTGTCTCAATTCATGTAAATCAACACAGAACTTAAATGTCAATGCCAATAAAGTAACCCAAGTCATAACTTTTACCTTAGACAAACAAGATCAAGAAAAATGTCTTTCCAGACATGGTTAAAGATTCTGGAGACAGCTGTGCCACCAATCCAACCCCCCTGCTGTCCTCCCATTGTCCTTCTGGGAAGGGGCAGTAAATCCAAAGTAACCACGTCACCATATGTGCTCCACAGATGGAATTATATTATAGACTGTGCTTAGAAACACAAACGGTCTTCCTACTTCCTTCACCCTTCCTAGATAAGATTGGTGTTACAGAGAGAGAGAGCTTTAAAGCCCTCAGAAAACACAAGTTTATAGTTATCCTTCTTATCCAACTTCTCTGCCTGTTATTGTACTACTTACTACAGAAGAAAAATACCCAATTTAAGATAATGTAGTTAATGCAAACTAAGAATTTTAGACTGAGAAAGAAACCCAGGAATTTCAAGATTTCTGAACAATAAGGGCTTCTTTTCACAGTGGTGATTACTTACCCTCAGTTGTCTCACTCTACTCTTTTGTCCTTGAGGGAGTATTTCATGGAAACTAAGAGAAAAGCAAGCATCAAACAAAAAATACTCAAATGTTTACTCTGCTGCACATACTCATTTCCTCCATAGACCACATTTGGAACAATTATTCAGCAGGCTTTGCTTTCCTATTTTGTTCACTGTTCCATACGCACAGCGACCTGGTCACCACTATCATATTTCTAAGGAACAGCAGAGAAACAGTTCTGACAGAACCCAAATGTTATGAAATTTTCTACTTAATATCAACAAGTCTCAAACGTAAGTTCATAGCTTGTCTTGGTTCTTATGACTGAAAATAATTGCTATGTAAGGGTTGGTCAAGGTGGAAGTGAAAAATCATAAGGCGTTTATATAGTGTTTATACACAGCGTTCTACTTCTTTTCATTTTTCCTGTGTAATATTCATAAGCAAGGTATAATAGAATAGATTTGTCAGAGGTCTACAAACTGAGATTCATCGTGAAAAAGTTCCTTGGTCTGTGGCATGTAACTCATGGTAGAGCCTTTGCAGCTTATTAGGATATATGGAAAAACGCACTGTATTTGGAGAAGAATTTATTTTTCCTAAGTTGCAGTCTAACACAGTATTTCTCCATCAGATTATCCCAGCCCACATTCACTGATGCTCTCTGAAAAAACAGTGAGTAATATGACTCATGGGACTAGCTGCAGATGACTCTGGGAATGTATTTCCCATTAATTTACAATTGAAATGCATAAGTGGTCACAAATGACCACAAACATTCCCTCAAGTCTTATATTTTAATTACAAGGATAAATGATTGCAAGTATTTTCATCTTTCTTTAATTTATTTTAAATTAATTTCCAGTGTGAGAGCCAGAAGTCCTAAGAGAAGAAGGAACTGTAGACGGGAGCTTTTGCTGATGATGAGAGATACCAGATCTGTAAGAAAAGTCTCCACAATCCACTTGAGAAGTTTGTAATAAGCTCCATTTGAACAGAATGGATTTTCTTTCAGTCACACTTTGTATCCCAAAACAAAGCGCACATTTTGACATATGCACGGACAAAAAAAGCTGTTTCAAATGCAAACACGTGATAACCAAAACCAACTTGGACTGAAGTGCCATTTTGGACTAAAGCAATCCAAAGTAGTCTGAATCTACACAGACAGGCAAAGAAATGCAGTAGTGAAGAAGTCGTCTAAAAATCACCAGAGCTCTGTATTTCTAGCAACTTGCCAAGACCTCCAGTGGAAAAAAAAAAAAAAAAACAACAGAAGGGCATCTTGATTCGTTCCCCACAAAGCCCCTACTGAGGATGGCCATCAGCACCTCACCGCGCCACGCTCACCATCCATACTGAGTCATTTTGGCATTCCTCCAGTCTGGTAGAAGTCAAAACAGTCCCTCTCAAGGTATGACTGACAGGAAAAACACCCCATCTCTTCCACTAATATTTTCTTATTGTATGAAATTTCTTGACTTCTTACGCAGTTTTGTAGAGGTTTTTGTTTCTCTAAGAATTATTACTCTGAAACACCAGAAACCAAAATCAGCAAAAAGAATGAAGGAACTAAAGGACAGGATTTGCCAAGGTTCATACAGCACCCCACCAGCATCTGTCACTGCTGACAGGTAAGGGCTACTTCTGAACCTAGGTGAACACATTACTTCATCCTCTTTATCCAATCAGTCTTCAAATTGCATTCCAGAATCTGCCAGCAGGGCTGCCAAATAGTGTCAATCATGGCAGGCTTTTCTGTGATCTGGACACCTTTTCAGGAGAAATCGGATGGAGTCTATCAATCTACTTTACATCTGCCCCTAAAGAACTTTTACCAGGAATAGCCAGGTTGAAATAGTAATCCATATATATGAAAAATGCATTCCCATGCTCTAAAACAAACTGTATTGTGGAATTCACAGTTGAAAAGCCCAAGAGTACTTCAAGTAATTCCAAGAAAGTGCCAAGAGAAAAGATAATTTGTTCAACAATGCTACAATTATTTCATTCCTCAAAAGTAAGTGATTAACTATTATGTTAATTTGAGTAAATACTAAGAAAGTATTAAAGCAATATTACAAGGGAAATCAACAACATTACAACTAATTATTACAACTCTTACAAAAATACTTCGTAGGAAAACTCTGTGTTGCATACAGTGTTTAGAAAGCAATTATGCAGCAGTTGCTGCTATGATTCTGGCACTTTTAATCAGTTGTGACCCTATGTATGCTCATTATTTCAGTGCATGCCATTAAAATTCAAATTATTTCAAAACAGCATTAGAAATAATTCAGTATTTCCTGTTTTAGTGTGAAACAAACATATATGATTAAATGTTAATAAGGAAGGTCATTCTAGTTCAGAAAAAAAACAACACATGACAATGTATAGTAAAAACATACCTGAATCTGCTGTCACCATTTCTCTGGTCCTTTTCCAATACACGTGTTTGGATAAAGCACTGAAACTGCCATCCTGAATTCCCTCATAACCTCACCAGGAGCTTTGGCTGCAAGAGATATCAAACATCAGACTGAAGGCTGGGAGAATTCAAAAGCCAAATGCCCAGAAGCCATGGCAGGTAACCAGTTTTAATAGAAAGGCTCTTGTTTTATTACGCACACATATTAATATGATTCTTTGGATCCTGAAGTACTTCAATCATCTTTCAAGGGTTTCAAAAACTCCATAATACATCCCTTTTATAGGATTATGAACTTTTGCAAGTGGGTTCAAGAAGTAGTGTTTCAAAGGCCAAAAGGTAGATGAAGCATATTTTCCAAATCTCTTTGAAAATATTTTAAAATCAGAGGCCCTGCCAGCACACACCGCCACATTCAGAGCAGAGCTAAAACACACTGAGTGCTACTATCTTCTCTTTCTTACTCCTCTCCCCTCTCTCCCTGGCACGGCTACTGTTTTATCAAAAAACAAGTAATAAGTCCTTCAATTAAATAAAATTAAATTTAGGCTAAAAACAACCCCACACATAACAAAGACTCAGTTACTTTTACATGGTTTACTAAGCAACAATAAGACAACGATAAACACACGCAGATGGCGGTTGAGCCTCCTTGGCAGTTTTGTGATGACCCATTCTGAGGTCTCATTTCCTTCATTTGAAGTGTTCTCAATTTACTGTACTTCTACCACAGAAAGCTACTCATAAGTAGTTCAGAATCTCCTTCATGTTTCCTTGCAGCAGTCTGCCTGCTGATCACAACTGCTCCTGTCACTCTCAACACATTTCTGAGTTGCCCTGCTATACTTTTGATACCGAGTTCTCAAATAAAAACAGTGAAAGCAATACGCATAAATCCACTGTTCCAAACTTCTGATGAACTGGTGTTTCCCTTTAAGGTATGTGATTTTCATAATGAACATCATCCCAAATATCATTGCAGAAGTATGCTGCATATCAAACACCATCCACTTTTCTTTTTTCAGTTACATCCTCTTACAGTCTCATAAAGCAGAAGTCAACAAACACCTGGATTTATTGAAGGTTTACAATAATGAGCTGCAAAGTTGTTTGTATAAATTCCTTTTTTTTTTAAAGCCATAAGTAGGTGACTATCTACCAATTCTGCCCATCTATATTCGTGCAATTAGGATTTATTTTTTTTAATTGGCTACATTGTACATCCTCACTTGTTATAGACCCTTAGCTCTATTTCAGACCCATGGGAGTATAAACAAATTTGCTTACCAGATATTTGATTTTAAATAAATCAGCTCATTGTAGGAGGAGCAAAATTACACCTCCAGTTAACTTGTATCCATAGTAAGTACTTTATCAGCTAAGTACTTTGTTTTGGAATTTTTACCTTTTCTTTATGAGAGCCTTCTAAACCACAGCAACCAAACCTCGCCCCACGCACCAAGGTCAGGAAGCACCTGCTATCTGCACTGCTGGCAGTCAGAAGCCCAGCCAGGCATGAGCAAAGCACACAGTGCAAGTGTTACACTGCTGTTATCCTGATGACCGGAAGGCAAATAAAAACGCTCACATAAACTCATTGCTTTTGTATTCATCCTTTTTTTTTTTTTTTTTTTTTTTTTAATTTTATTTTAATGCACTTTTTCCCCCATTAATGTGAAGTGACAGACTGCTAACCTTGTGGATAATTGCGCCGTATGATCATAACATGTTTCAACAGCAATTGTCAGATGTAAAGCCACATTTGTCACACTGCCAAGCCACTGCCTGCACTTTCCGAGCAAAAAATGCCCAAACACAAAGCAAGCTACAATTAAACACGCTCGTCTACAAATGTTTGGTTTTAAAGTTACTGTGGAAAAAAAAAAAGGTTGATTATCAAACACAAGAATTGTAACATCAGTATAGCACGGATGTTGACTCGACTTCGCAGAATTCAGCAAGGCTCCTACATATGAGATTGCTGAAGCAATCACAGGAAATGCACCAGAAAGGCAGACTGCGAATAGAGCACGATTTCCCGGGATGACAGAGGGGAGCACCCAAAAACAGAGAGCTGAAGAGTGGGAGGCAGCAACAGAGAATCTGAAAGCACGAATCGCGTCTCGAGATTTCCAGGAGCAGGTATCTTCCTGCACAGAACGCATTCCTGTCTCCAACCCAGCTGCAGCTATCTGTACCGAAGCCTCTCTCCCTCAAAAAAAAAAAAAAGCAAGAACTGTATGCCTCCATTCCAGTTTAAAAAAAAAAAAGAAAGACCATTAGTTTGTTCTTGCACCAGTACTGGGGTCAGTTTTCTATTTCATCCTCCATCCTGTATGTCTGGATCTGAAAAAAACAAAAAAATTTCAAAAAAAAAAAAAAATCAGGGTTCTTCTCTTCCTCAAGAGGCCACCTGAGATGTGCCCAGGCTCTGTGACCACAGCTCTGTAGTTCTGCCTGTCCTGTATCACACTTCAGTTTCTGTTTTAAACCGTACTTTCGTCACTATTTTAATCCACACCTCTTTAATATCACCTTTACTTTTGTGGACTTACATGTTTAGAATACTTTTCACTTTTCTGTCTGGGCATGGTTTAAGTCTTAAATACCATAAGGTTTGTGATTTAATACAATTCTTCATTAACATACAAAGATTACATCTGTGCAGCAATGTACTTGTTTTCTTCACAAGAAAACAGTGAAACAAGCGCTGTGTTACATTTTCAAGACAAGATTAAAAGTCTGATGAGATCTTTGAGCACTTCTACATAAAACGTTTTATCTGACTAACCTACAACCTGCCCAGGAAAGCATACATCAGCATAAAACAAAGCACGTGAAGTTTGAAAGTGACTCAAAGGACTCTTGGAGCTGAGGAAAGACATTATATTATTATTCTAGTCTAAATAAGGAGCCAGCTTCAGTCCTAACTGCAAATTGATTGCTGCTGCTTTGTAATTAGAGATTTTCCACAGGCTCTAAAAAAAGTCTCCTCTTGTAACATGATGGAAAGCACAGCCATGACAGCAGAGCAGCAAGGTTCTAGTCTGCAGCAAGCGAGGATCTGCTCTAACGCAACAGCTGTGAGCACAGAAATAAAGCACAAAACTCGCTTACTTGTAAAAGGCCTCAGACATGCAGGAATTTCAAGGGAGACCCCCTCACCTCCACTGCCAGCCCTTAAATGAGGGCCCTGAGCTGGGCTGGCCCTGCCCTCCCACCAGGTGCTCCATCACTTTTTCAGGCCACAACTTAGCACTCCCACTAAACTTCTCTACTTCAAATTGAATATAAAACATCATTGAAAATAAAACAGATCACACATTCATAATATTATGCAACTAAGAAATCTGAGAGGTAATTTAGAATTATAGAAATATAGAATTATAGAAATATAGAATTTGATACATATCTAACTTCTTGGACAGTTATTGGAAGTAAGGAGCATGAAAGATATATTGATTTGAAATGAAAGTACAGATCTGGATTCCAATTTTGATTCTGGACGCGTTTCCTGGGATTGTCGTGCAGTACAAGTTTATTGGTGCTCAGGAGATGTCCCAAGCACTAAGAACTACAAGAGAAAGTTAGTTTTCTAGACATATTTCTCAGAAATACCTTTCATTCAAAGTAGGATACAAAAGCCAATAATTAATGAAGTAGAGAGAAGAGGGGGTACTGAAATCCCCAAACTCTTTCCCTTGCAATATGACACTGACAGGAGGTAGCACTATTTCTCACTTTGAACTGCCCAAAATAAAAAGGGAACAGTGGCATCGTACTGCACAGCATTTATACCTTATGCTTGCAATTGGACACTACATTTTTCTTCCTTCTAAGCAATTAACCATCCTTTTTCCCTCACTACAATAGGACAGCTATGCAGATGGCCATTTAAATTAGTTACAAGGCCAGCTGCACTTGGCAGAGTGGAAGCAGAGATGTGCCTTTTCCTTTGTTTGGAAAAAAAATCTCCTTTCCTAGAAAAGTGATCTAAATGAATGTGACCTGGTAGTTCTGCTGCACTAAAGAACTCAGGAAGAAGATACGCATCCTTGAACTGAACATTCAGTTCTTCTGTCAATGATAGCAGAACGGCCACAACCACCAGATTTCATCTGTTAAAATGAAAGCCCTGCCATTGTTTTAACCTATTCGACAACATATTCCAAACTCCTGATTTCCAATCTCAACACAGTACGTAGTTCATCTTGGAGAAGATCCATACAAGGACTGGCTGCTTCGCTGGCAGGGCTCCAGCAGAGCACTGGGTTCTAAAGGTGAACAGCTGAATCATCAGTTCCTTCTTTTGTTCAGGCCAAAGTAGTTAACTTGTCCTGCTACCAACTGAACAGCTTAAGACTTCTGAGTGCATACAATCATGTCCCTTAGAAATACATGACAGCGTTGAATATATGCAATGCATTAATGCACTTAATCTGTCACTGTTATATATTGCTACAATAAAGAAATCCCAACTTATTTCATGACTTTAACACCTATAAACTATTGAAGTGGAATATTCTACGCAGTCATCACATATGCTACTTCTCTAAGATACACATGTGAAAAGTCTAACTCAAGATTGTTCAGGGCACTTATTTCAAACTATATGTATCTTTACACTCTTCAATTTAGCTTTGCAACTGTGGATATCGTTAACAGCTGAAGTTCAATTCTGAGTTCACTTAAGACAAAGTGAAGAAACACAACTGCTGTTCTCATGTGGCACTCACAGCCAGGAGGGGAATCGAGGTGATGCAGTCAGTAATTCCGGGGTCTCACAGTCTGTGCAAAGCTAATCCAGGATGAGAACTGAACTTACCCTTACTAATGTTTCCTATCCATCAGCCCACAGCCAGATCAAATCTTTAATCAGAGCTCATTGTTAACTCAGCAAAATCATGTCACGATTAACTTTCAGAATAGCTTCATTGGGAAAGACTAATTAGATTTTTCTTTACAGGAGAAATATTTTTTCATCTGTAAAGAATGTTCTATATGCAGACTGCTGGAGAAAAATCTATTGCAATCAATCACAGAAGGTGCCCATCTGAGAACTGAATGTTCCAAGAGCACGAACCAACGTGCCTTTAAGATGACTTCTAATCTCCCAGACATGAAAGACTTCTTTCAATTTTGAATGTTATTTTATATTTACAGACACATATCTGAATTTCTATTTTTGTTGTTGCTTTTCTCAAAAAGGAAATTTCTATGTATTTAAGTCTGTATGTATAAATTGCAAGACTGGATAGTAAACCCATGCATTAATTCAGACACTTTTGCTTCAACAAACTTGTATTTTAACTATAAGCTTCAACAGCTTGCTGCTTTTATAAAAGTTTGGAAAGGAACAAAAATGCCAACATTAATAATGTGACACAAATATTAATCTCTCAAGGTTCACCAGTGAGTGAGTTCAAGGACTGACTGGTAAACCTAACTAGAGAAAACACCTCAAAATGCACACAGGATTTGAGATCAGTAAATGTAGTCCATTTTACTCATGATGAAGTTAGCTCTGTGGGAAATTGAGAAATGCAAGAATACATGGGTGATTTCTGTGAAATCTGCCACTGTCTTATTAAGTGGATGGCAGAACGGAGGCTTCCAACACCCCGCAGCTGGGGCAGGTTTTCTCACCAAGCTGACGCTGTTGGTCAGGCTGCACAAGGGATAAGCCAGGCGCACTGAGCCTCGGCACATTTTCACAGCTGGAGATACTGAGCTTCTCTTAAACACAATGGCAGATGGAAG
The DNA here is from genome assembly GCF_019232065.1 of Centrocercus urophasianus. NCBI lineage: Eukaryota > Metazoa > Chordata > Aves > Galliformes > Phasianidae > Centrocercus > Centrocercus urophasianus. The sequence continues at coordinate 12,779,049 of NW_024884855.1, read as the reverse complement.
ACACCATCACACGTTGGAGAATTTACCCAAATATTGGTTTTCTTCTCACAAAGAGTCTCCCTCAACTCTTGACATTGTAAGTAACAAAGTTTTATTGCTATATATATTATATATAATATAAATAATTATATTTATTTATTATTTATATTTTATATTTATTTATTATTATTTAAACAAAGGTTTATTATTTATTAAAGGTTTATTATAATAAATAAGTATAATTTATTTATTATTGCACAAGAACTGTTGCTAGTTCTCAGGCCAGAGCGTTGTCACTACACACATGAATAGATGAATGACTTACTTACGGCTTCTTGTGCCTTTCTCTTCTTTAGTAACGATTAGTAAGTTGTCAAAATTAAAATTTTAAAAAACAATTGGCTGCCAAAAAGCATATCTTACGTCGGTTTGTCTTCATTTTTCCATTATATTCATAACGACCAAAACAACCAATAAGCCTACCTCTGGTTATTTGTTCTCTGGCACCACCATACACTTAATCTGCCTATCACATATCATTAACTTGATGAATAAAATAGGTGAATTAATGCATTTTTTAAACGTGTAAGTAAATGGCATTCTTGGGAGTAACAGACTCCGCCAATCTCATGTGATTCATTGGCTTGAAAGTAGCCTACACTTTGTATGCTTTCATCATTTGATGTGGAATTAACCTCCAACAGTTACTCATAATGTTCATTGCATATGTATATAAACGAGTTCTAGTTTTTTTTAAATAAATATAAGTCTTCATTGATAAATAGAGCTATATTAGCAAGTATTCCTCTCAGTATGTTTCTTCTAACCTGTTCTTCCCAACTAGAAAATTATACATCACTCCTGATTCTTACCATACGTAATCCTGTTCCTATACAACTTCTTTCTTGTGTACTTAGGATTTTCTTTTCTTAACATAACTCTAATGTTTCACACACACACACACAAAGACATAGAAATGGAATGTAAGAGTTTAGGTCTAATTTCTGCTCTTCTAAGATAACCCTGACAAATGACAGCCCTCTACTGGTTAATAAATACATTAGCAGAAAAAAATACATCCCACTGTATTTAGTTAAAGTAAATATAGATGGATAGATGGATAACAGAAATAACCCAGCTAATGAAATGCTTCCATTATTATATATATAATTTTATTTTTTACTGCCAGAAAGCATTGTTTCTAATACAGGTAGGCAGTAGTAGGTCAAGGATATGGCTGGATCCTAAATTAACTGGACTTCTCTAGAGAATACTGTAATTCCTCAAAGAAACACCCTTTCATAAAACATTAAAAAAAAAAAGTGATGAATGTTAATGATAATTGTCATGTTATTGTGTAAAAGTTTGGTTTGGGCAGTAAAATCATCAACATCCTAAGACAGAAGAGACCCACGAGAAACAGGTCCAGCTCCTGACTCGAGTCATGGAAGCCACAAGAATGAAATGCCATCCAAGTAAGAATACTATTTTTCTGATACTATTATGTCCCTAAGTGAGCTCTGAATGCTGATTAGCAGCCAGCTAAAAACAAGAACCAATGGATGGCACTTGGCACAGTAACTGACAATGTGATCCGGCTTACAAACTCAAAATTGCTCGGGTATCTGCATAAAAATTCAGAAATAAAGTGTTTGAGAAAACTAAAAATTAGTCCCAATATTTTTATTTACACCACTTGATCCCCATTTTAGATATTTTTATGCTTTGCCAAGTATTTGTACTGCATGTTACAAAGAAAATGATTTATAAAATAGTTTGAAATTTTCCTACATTAAGGTAAAACCACGAAGTGGCAGATTTTAAACTAACGCATAGTAGAGTGCATGGTCATTAGCAACGTTCACCCAACCCATAAGGAGCAGAGGAACATGTTAGCGGCTGGGCGCTCCGTTTTTCCTTACCCACATTAAGGAAAAAAAAAAACAACTACCTACATGCAGAGCACCAAAGCAAAACACGGCAAGTATTTATGGGATTGCACCAGACGGCTGACTCTAGAAACTTGATAAGGGCACTGTATCAGAAGAACCAGTAAGGCTGGAAGGGACCGCGGGGATCCCTCAGCACCAGAGGAAATGGATCCGAACGGCCAACCTGAGCCTCCCGGCACGGCTTACAGCCACAGCTCGTCCTACCGCTGCTACCTGCGAGCAGAGGCCACCCGACTCAGCACAGCCTCCTTTCAGGCACTTGTAGGCAGTGAAAGTAGCCTCACCTCCTACAGATCTAACGATCCCCTCCAGAGCCTCGCAGCGTCCTCTGGGGACGCTCCAGGTCTGGATGATGCTCCGCTCACGGCAGTGCAAGGCGCAGGGCTGAGCGCGGCGCCGAGTGCCACCACCGGGATGGCCTGGGCCTGGTTGGTCACCTGGGCACGCTGCCGGCTCACGTTCAGCAAGAAAAAAACCAAGTACTGGGGAACGTAGTGGGAGTTAACAGCCCTTACACGGAACAGAGGTTCGGAGCACGTGCCGCTCGGCAGGCAGGGAGGCGGGCAGGGCCGGCCCACCATCACCCCACTGAGCCTGCACAGTGCTTCCTGCCAGAGAGCCAGAAAGTTCTGTGTCTTTAACGAAGGTCGGAGACAAGTTTCTCTGTCCTTCACCCACCTGAATTCTGGGGTGCTCCTGAGGAGCTCCCTTAATTTACAGCCGACCGGGAAGAGGCTCTGAAGTCCCTCAGCACTACGGAGCCCTTCCCGAGCCATGCCGAGCGGCCGGGCACGCGCTGAGGTGCGGCTCCGTGCGCGGGAACGCGGGCCGGGCTTCAGTCCGCCTTTGTTGTTTAAGGAACGTAAGTAAGTAGTAACTAAACATAAATAATTCGTATTACAAACTCGAACGACTCCCAGGTCTCACATCTGCAGTCAGTACACCGACCTCATTGTAAGAGAAAGCAAGGGGCTCGGCTCACCTCACTGGGAGCGCCCGGGGGCGGTTTGAGGACAGCTGAGTGCCCGCCCACCTCATTTTCCACACCGGCGGCTCCTGCCTGGGCCGAGCAGGGCAGGACGCGGGGCACCGGCACCGGCACCGGCACCGCCGCCGCCGCTCCGCGTGAGGGGGCCGTGCTCCAGGCGGGAGGACCGCGCGCTCCGCCCGGCAGAGGGCGCCGCCGAGCGCCGCTCGCCTCGCAGCTCCTGGCGCGGGCGCTCGGCTCGCGCGCAGGCGCTGCCGCAACGGTCGCGGGGCGGCGATGGCGGCTCTGCTGGAGCACGAGAGCCAGATCTTCCTGGACCTGTTCCATCAGGACGGGCTCGTGGTCTGCGCCCGCGGGCTCGGCATCGATCGCTTGCTGCTGCGCTTCCTCCGCCTTTACTGCGAGCCCGCCAGCCTGGTGCTGGTGCTGAACACGAGCGCCGCCGAGGAGGTAAGCGCGACTCCGTGCGTTCCGCAGGGAGCGGGGCGGGCCGGAACCGGCAGGGGCTGCGGACTTCGAGGTGAAGTTCGGCGCCGTGGCCGCCCTGCCGTAGCTGCCTTTGGCAGCGGCGCTCCCTTCCCGATTCTTACCGCCTGTAAGGCGGTATTAAAATCGCCCGTGCTCTTCAGAAGTGCTGTAAGTACTGTAATGACGCAGGGGAGAACTGGTTGCCAAAAGTTCCAGAGCGCCGACGTGCCGCGGGTCGCATTTACGGCCCGTGTGTCTGCTACTGCGAATGTGCGGGGCTGTCACCCGAACAAGGCTGGTGCTTAACCGCTATAGCCACAAGAAACGGAATCACAGCTCTCTGTGGGTAGCATCTCACGTTGCCGTGTTTTCAATTGGTTTGGGGCCGTTTTTCCAAATAAATGGAACGTGTGTAATTGAGATTCTCTTCACATCTGTAATGAAGTTCTGTGTTCTCACCGTGCCTGCTGTAGGAGTACTTCATTGACCAGCTGCGGTCGGATGGAGTTGTGCACCTTCCTCGGCGCGTCACCAATGAGATCCCCAGCAATGCCCGCTATGAGTTCTACACGCAAGGGGGGGTTCTCTTTGCAACCAGCAGAATCCTCGTGGTCGACTTCCTTACCAACAGAATTCCTGCAAACCTCATCACTGGTGAGAGCTTACTGAAATAAATGGATGACTGTTCTGTTGAAAAATACATAAAGCTTAACTCTGTATAGAGTCCTATTAATGGTGTTCAGGTTAAAGAATTATTTCTTTAAGAAGGCTTAGGTGAAAGGCACAAATATGTAGTTCCTTCCTTTTTTCTTTTAATGGTCGTCACAGAATCACAGGGGCTGGAGGAGATTTCAAGAGATCATGGAGTCCAATCCCCTGCTAAAGCAGGTCCTTGCAAGAGGTCACACTTGTTTGCTTTGTTTAATCACACAACACTCACATTCCTTTTAGATAGTGGATAATGCATCCGTATGGATTTTGATATCAGTAACCACTTGGAAAACAATCACTGGTTAAATTGCCATTGATGTAAGAAACAGAAGCATTCATACTGCCTGCATCGCTTCCCAAGTAGAAAAATTGTCTGCGCCTGGTGAAATAGCATCTAGAATACTCTCAGAACACAGCCTGTGATTGAAACGGATTGCTAGTGTGTGTGGTTGATAAGCATGCAGTTTTTTGCTTCAATGAATTCCTCATGACAACTTTTCCCATCAAGTGAAATAACAGTACCTAACTAATGTTCCTCTTGTAACACCTTACATGCTTTCTATTATTAAATAACAATGTTCTAAAGATTTTTAGAAATACCTTGAGACCTCCTGTTGTTGTATAGAACTTGTGCATGCTTGTTTTCCCATGTTCTGTTCCCTTTCTTTCCCTGCTTGTCTTTATATTCTTGTGTAAGGTGGAAGTCCTCTTAAAGCCCACACAGCTAGTAAAACAGATATTAAGAGCCAGGTATACAGGAATATTTCAGTGTTATCGAATGTTAACATTTTAATAATGGCTGAATGTGACTGAGTATTGAAAGCTAATGTGTGTGCAAGTTTTTGCTTCAGAAATTCTCATTTAGTCAGTGTATGAGATGTTCTAATCTGTGAAACTTTTTAAACAGTTTTCGTGCTACAGCCAGAGGACACCACGTTCTGTTCTGTTATTTCTAGGTTAAAAAAAAAAAGTAAAGTTTTGAGACACCCTACTTTGGGTTCTGTGTGGATGAAAAGAAGAAACACATTAGAGACTTAAAAAATCAAGAGCCTCCTGACCTGAAATGACCTGTGGATGCCCCGTCCCTGGAGGTGTTCAAGGCCAGGTTGGATGAGGCTCTGGGCAGCCTGGTCTAATATTAAATGTGGAGGTTGGTGGCCCTGCATCTAGCAGGGGGGTTGGAGATTCGTGATCCTTGAGGTCCCTTCCAACCCTGGCCATTCTGTGACCTAGAGTTGTCGCACTCCCCGTAGTGCCACCAGAGGTCAGTGTGACAGCAGCTTTAGCTGAAACGTTCTGTCAGAAACATACTGCCTGTATGTCAGACGCTGCAAAGTCAGCAGAAATTTGTTTCTTGGGCGATTAACGTAGGAAAAAAAATACAGTAAAGTGTTTCAAAGAGATGCGGCATGTCAAAATGAATGAAGAAAGTTGTTATGAAAGTTAGACTCATTTTAAGTCTGTCAGCTTACTGAGGCGTGCAATGAGAGCTTTACTGTTTGATGTCTTTAGCTTCCATTTTAGGAAGATGTTTATTATCTGTTTATTATATTGTTATATAATGATTATTATATAATATAATGTTATGTTATATAATGTGATATTATATAATAATATAATGTTTATTATATTATTATGTTTATTAATGGAAGCTGTGAACAGATAAGAAATATCAGGTAGGCCTCTCCTCACAGGGGGAGAGTGGGAAAAACACAGCATGCTGTAAGTCTTGGGGTTAACAAGTCTTGGCTGAGTGAAATATAAATCCCAAAAGTGTTTGCCTGAAAGGCTTAAGGCAGTTTCACTATCATTTCATTTCTCTGTGCTAAAATGCATATGATAGTTATTTCCCAATGCTCATAGCCCTAAATAAAGTTGCTGGCGTAGCCGTTGAATTGGAAATCCTTTCTGTCCACAATTGTGAATATCAATATCAGAAGGATGGGAAATAGCACAGAAAATGTTTTCAAAAGTTCTTTGAGAATAGTTCAAGTTTTTTGATAATCAAAGAAACACATTCAACAAGTCTATGATTACAGAACTTCTGTAATAAAAGAGTTCAGATATCAAATTTGCTCTGTGGTGATACTGCGTTACATCTTGCATTCAGTCTTCCTCCCTTTGAAAGTCCCAAGTCCAAGTTTTGTTTGAAGAATGAAGCACTGTGGAAGCTACTGAGTCCTGCTACTTGAGCACAGGATTTTTTTGCTAAGGATCATCATTAACCCAGCTCTGTAACTGGGAGGCTCTGTGGTACTGAAAACAAGGAGTTGTGAGGTTTCAGGAGAGGGACTGACTTTTTTATGCGGGCGAGCAGCGATAGGACAAAGGGGAACAGCTTTAAACTGAAAGAGGAGAGATTTTGGTTACATGTCAGTGGGAAATTTTCAGTCAGAGGGTGGTGAGCTGCTGGCACAGGCTGCCCAAAGAAGCTATGGATCCCCAGCCCTGGAGGTGTTTGAGGCCAGGTGGGATGGGCCCTGGGCAGCCTGAGCTGGTGGGGGGCAGAACTGCCCATGGCCAGGGGGCTGCAGTTTGATGATCTTTGAGGTCATTTCTAACCCAAGCTATTTTATGAACTCCTGTACGTTTGTTTGACATCATTTTAGAAGACTGAAATTGTACTTTAACAAAAGCAGAACAGTAAGACAAACTTGAGGAAAATATATAACTTTTTCAGTCTTTCTTTACTATTTTTTAACTTGAACACCATTTATTTTCCCAGGTGTCTTGGTATACAAAGCACATAGAATCATTGAGTCTTGTCAGGAATCATTTATACTGCGACTTTATCGCCAAAAAAACAAGGAAGGCTTCATTAAAGCTTTTACAGATAATGCGGTTGCATTTAACACTGGTTTTTGCCAAGTGGAAAGAGTGATGAGAAACCTTTTTGTCAGGAAACTTTACCTGTGGCCAAGGTAAGGTACCTCTTTACTACACTGAACTTAAAATTACTGTGATTGCTACCGTGGACTTCTAACAGAATGAATTTTATGTAGTCACACTGCTAATCTGTATTTGTATTCACAAGCTCATTTCACTCATTTATTGGCAGAAGTTATATTAAAGATGATAAATTTCTCGAGGTATTTTTGAGAATAGACTCAAGTTAAATCTATAAGAAGCAGAACCTTACAGTATAACCATCCTTCTAGCCAGTAGAAATCATAGTAGATAGTGATATTTATAATAGTTTAAGAAAAGTGTAATTTGTTGAAGGTCGTCTTGAAGCCATGAAGTAACAGGAATACCATCTTGCAATGCTGCCATGCACGGGAGGATTTGTTTCCAATCGTGAAGAAGCTCCATGATTATCTCTGTGTTTTATTGGTTTGTGTTTGATCAGTTGTTGGTTGTTTTTTTTTTGTAATCTTCCTCTATACGTATGTAATCTACGAGGAAGATTTCTAGATAACTGTTAGAAATTAAGTTGCCAAGCCTGTGGCATGCATTTCAGGAGCAGTAGCGCAGACACAGTTGGTCAGTTCAGCTGATCAGCCATCAGTGCCTTGGGCAGGGGGTATGCATAACTGCTCCTTCTGTCCAGTCTAGAATGTGTTTCACACCATCTCGTGTTCTCATGCTCTGCACTGTAAACTCAGAATTTTAAGTTTTCCTTTTAGCATTACAGAGAAATAGAAATGGACATAGCCAGGGTAGGAAAGGTTGAACACAAACTCTGAATTTTCTTCCTTGGCTTCTGAGCTATGGAGAGACCTGAGGGTAGTAGTATTCTTTGTAGTCTTCTGTTAAAATCAGCTAGCACCCACATAGCAATGGCTTCGCTGTTACAACACAGCCCCTATAGCCAAGGGCCTACTGCTTATTATTCAAAGCTAAGGATATCACAGTGTTTGCCAGCAGATCCATGTGAGTCCAAAGGGTTTATGAGACCATTACAGTTTCCTCTTTACGACATCTTTTGTTTTTACTTTAGGATTTGTTGCCTGCAGTAATGATGTGGAATCTAGTGCAGTAATTCTCTGGGGATCAGTCACCAGTGCTGTGGGCTCATATGAGGATGAAAACAAGTCATAGTTGGGGAATCATCAGGTGGTTTATGAGACTATTCATCAAGACTGTAGTCTTTGCTTCTGTAGAGTTATGATTTGCATTTAGCTTGTTTACACTTAAGTCAGTTGTAACTTTTGTTTGTATGAACTTTTTTGAATTATGGTGTCAAGCAAAATATTTATTTAAATATTAATAAGCTGTTTTCCTTGTAGATTTCATATAGCAGTGAACTCATTTTTAGAGAAGCATAAACCTGAAGTGGTGGAAATACACGTGTCAATGACCCCTAGTATGCTTGCTATCCAGACCTCAATCCTGGACATTTTGAATGCGTGTCTGAGAGAACTGAAGCGTTACAATCCAGCTCTTGAAGTAGAAGATCTATCTTTAGAAAATGCTCTTGGTAAAGCTTTTGACAAGGTAATCATTTTGATTGTTTTGCTGCGTCTTGTAAAGGGATTCCTTTTAAATCCTCAAACAGTTTGGTGTGCAAACAAAAACATTGTAAAATAATGAAATTACCAGCAGGTGATGTTACAGTTTGCCAGTAGGATTTTTGGTGAATTGTCCTCATTGTTCTTACTTCATTTGGCAAGTTCCTACATCAAAAACATTCTGATTGATGCTATAATAATAGAGGTGGGCATGCCGTATTCTCACCTTCTTTCCGTGCCCAATTTTTCTCTTGAATTTCCTACCAGCATTTTCTATTTTCTTTATTAGATGAAGCATGATCTATAACAGACAACACACACATGCATGCAGCTGTTGTATTTTTAACCATCGTATATTTGAATTAACTGTGTGTGTGATGGTGTTACTGGCAGGTCTGCATACTTATGTATACTTTCTGTAGGGTAAAATCATACATTTCAACATTTGCCTATTAACTGTAATCTCATTTTGACATGAAATGTTGTGTACTTTAGAAAATCTGAAGGCATTTCTGCATTGTATTCATCTTATGTTAAAAATTAAATGACATTACAGTGACTTCTACTTTACCTAAACAATCTTAAATACTACGGGCAGAGGCCAATGAAATACGTATTTATGCATATGTATATAGAATATTAAATATAAATATAGAATATGTATATTATATTTTTATATATTTGAATACATATATATTAATACTTATAGTACCAAATTTTAAAAACGGGAAAGAAGATATGTACTGAGCACATTAAATTATATATAACTGCTAATTGTTAAACAGCCTAAGTTTTTTGAATTTTTGAATTTTTTATGTTAAAAAAAATCTATATTACAGGTGTTTGGGTTTTTCTTTAAAGGCATTCCTACCTTGATTAGTATAGTAGATATTTGATGTCTTGAACTTTCCAATTTATATTTCTAGACAATACGTCACTATTTAGATCCTCTTTGGCATCAGCTCGGAGCTAAGACAAAATCTTTGGTCCAGGATTTGAAGATTCTGCGTACTTTGCTACAGTATCTAACTCAGTATGATTGTGTCACTTTCCTTAATCTTCTGGAGTCACTGAAAGCAAGTGAAAAAGCTTTTGGTGAGAATTCAGGTACGCACTGAGTACAAGTTAATGCATGAAGTAGTGAGCTGCTGATTCTTCTAGTCAACATTCCCAAACATACGAAGGTATCCAGTTAGGTTTTATATAACTGGCCATAAGGACGTAGGTTTTTATTGACGCATAATGCTTTCATCTGCCCACATAACTGCTGTTACTTAAGTGTGAGATTTGTATTGTATTTCAGCCTTTTGTTCAGCTAGTAGTTAGTGAGCAGGTAGTGCAGGTTGTGCAGCTAATCCAGAGAAGAGACGTGGGCTCTTGGAAAGGTCTGAAGCATGTACATTTCATGTCATTTTCCTTTTGTCTTTAGGTTGGCTGTTTCTTGACTCCAGTACTTCCATGTTTGTAAATGCTCGAGCCAGAGTTTATCGCATTGCAGATGAGAAACTGAATCAGAAAGGCAAAGTCTCTGAAAACAGAGATGTAAAGAAGGAAAATGGTACTCATCATTCCTAATTTTAAATTGGAGAGTGTCACATGATTTTGAACAGTCTGCATATTCTTATTTGTGCTGTGGTTATCAATACATGGGTCTTACACAGCTCTAGACTAAATCAGCGACGTAAGACATCAAGGCACAATCTTTGCTCAAAAAGCATGTAATAAAAGCCAGAAAGATTCTTCTCACCTTACTCGCCTAATCATTAGGAGAGCTTGTATGGGATTGTTCTTGAATTGCATAAGTATTCAATTTGATCTTCTTCATTTCATTTGAAGGGATGAGAAGCTGCCATTATTTTAATTTAAAATACATAGATACATATTCAAGAATTTCAGAATTGAAGGACAAGTGAACACTTCAACTTTTTGTTTCATTAAAGCATTTTTCCCTATTTTAAATGTTAATAATTTTAATGAGTATTCTTGAGCCCCACCATTATAACAAGTTGCATATGTAGGCTACTGATTATTGTGCTTGCCAACAGCTATCATGCTATGACATTGAACCATTAATTTAAAGTTATGAAGAGTATTTTGTCTTGTAAGAGCTGCTATGTTCAATTGTGTTTTGTTTCAGAACTGAAAAGGGAATTGGTTCTAGAAAGTAACCCAAAATGGGAAGCTTTGAGAGAGGTATTGAATGAGATTGAAAATGAGAATAAGAACAGTGAAGACCTCGGTGGTCCAGGTGAGAGGATATTAAATTATTTTAATAGTTTTAAATATAGTAATTTGTGAACTTAAGACAAAGTGTTTATGTAGAAGTATTTGGTTGTAAAGCTACTACAAAAACTTTACACATGAAAATGTGATTTTTCCCAGAACAGAATCAAACCAAAAGCTGAAGGTGGCCACCAGTGGTTTGTGTTTGTGCTTCCATTTGATGGAACCAGATGACTTCTCTACCACTGTAACCTTGGGCTGGCACCTAATCTCCATAACAATTCCATAGTTGTCTCGCTGTTATCTCTTACCCAGTGTGTTTCTAACTCCTTTTCTGCTTTTCCTGTTACAGGATTTTTTTAATCCCCTTAAATTTCACCAAGTTTTATTTTAGGAAATTGTGAGGATAAAAAAGTGCTCTTTTCTCCCACCCACAGTGTTCTGGCTGTGGATAAGAACTGGCTCTCTCACCTAGTGCTGTAGGAGTTTATCTGAGTCAGCTAGCAGAGAATTGTTATTTAGGGCCCACAGCTGTCAGTAATACTGTGTGAAACACGTATTTTTTAGAATCCGTGACAAAGATGACAGAGGCTGAAAACTAGAGCAGTCCCAATTAAGTGGTCTTATTCTGCATTAAAAAATAATTTTTTGTTTATTTATTTATTTTACATAAAAGTTGTCTGCTTCAGTATATAGTACCTCTGCTTTCTTTCAAATGATTAAAAGAAAAGAACTGATTTAGGTGGTGTGAGAATAAGGAATGCTGAACTTCCATTAACCTTCTCTGATCTAGTTTGGTACAAAATGTGGTGTAATTCAGACTTCCTCTAAGTCCACAGCAACTGTGACCACCAAGTGTAAAGGCATTTGGCAGGCATGCTTCTAGGATCATTAAAAATACTTTATTTGCTCGAGATGTCTTGTGGCTGGGTAAAAGGAATTACGGTGTATTACAACATTACAAGATTGCAAATGTGATGTTGTTTCTTGACTGCAGGGCAAGTTCTTATTTGTGCCAGTGATGACCGAGCTTGTGCACAGCTCAGGGAATACATAACCGATGGGGCAGAAGCCTTTTTAATGAGACTGTATAATAAAACACTTGGAAAGGATGAGAAAGCCGGAGAAGTGTGGATTAAGGACAGAAAAGTGGTCAAGTCCAAAGGAAATGCCAGACCAGACATGGGACCTCAAGCCAAAAAAGCCAAACTCCCTACTTGTTCAAAACAAAACAAACACAAAAAGCAGCATGACCAAACTATAGTCCAAATGATGGGGAAAACTGAGGAGGAAAACAGAGAGGAGTTGGATGTGGAGGACAACAAGGAATTAAATGGAAGCCAAGAAGGCAGTGTTGAAGAGACCATTCCTGAAGATTTCCCTGTGAACTTACCCTCAGATTCTTACTATGGTATTTTCAAAAACCCACTCACAATTATTCATCCGCTGCAGGGCTGCAGTGATCCCTATGCTCTCACTCGAGTGCTGCATGAAGTAGAGCCAAGATATGTTGTACTGTATGATGCAGAACTAACTTTTGTTCGGCAGCTGGAAATCTACAAGGCAAGCAGACCCGGGAAGCCTCTGAGGCAAGTTGACTTGGTGCTAGTCAAGAACGTAGTTGGTCAAATTTTTATCTTAAAAGAAAAATAAAATCTACTGCACGCTTCAGGCAATCCACTCTGGTTGAACCCCAAAGTTTCAGTAAGAACAAATGATGTTGATAAATGAGGGAAAATGGGATATACATTTTTCAGGCAGTTACTAATCTTAAATGTCATCTTTTTTTCCCTCCAAACCTGTAGGGTTTATTTCCTCATCTATGGAAGCTCAACAGAAGAACAGCGCTATCTCACAGCCCTGAGAAAAGAGAAGGAGGCCTTTGAAAAACTAATTCGGTAACAATTAGTTTAATATCTACATTACTAACTTTTCACATCGTTTCCTTTTGTGCTTGTATTTTAAATGGTGAAGTTTTTAACCATGAGAAGACTTTAAATAAGCTACTCAACACACCTGGTATTTTTACTTAATTGTCTATGAATTTCATATTGGAAACTTTTTTTGTCTGTAGCTAACACTCTTGTAAGATATTTCTAAGGTTTTCATAACTTAAGTAGTACTCAGGAACAAAACAATAATTTCCTTTGACGTTGACTTCTCACCAGCTTATACTTCTAGTAATTAGTTCTTTTGTTTCATACCCTCTAAAAAATTCTAAAAATAAAAAGACACTTGGAAGTGCTAAAAATTGAGAATAAAAGTCTAGAATCTGGATTGCAGGTTTTCAATTAGCATTCAGCTCTACGTAATTTTGCATCTTGCTGAACAATATTAATGTATATTAATCTATTGACATTTAACTGCAATTTTTAGTGATTCTTGGTTTATGAATCCTTAGAGAAAGGGCCAGTATGGTTGTTCCTGAAGAAAGAGAAGGAAGAGATGAGACAAACCTAGACCTAGTAAGAGATGTTAAGCCTGCCTCTGCTTCCACTGACACACGCAAAGCAGGTGAGCAGTTCCCAAAGTTAAGCTGTGAAAAAGACCTGTAGCCTTCTGTGGTTGAACATCATCCAAACGTGTGGGTGGGTGACTTTTGAACACCGATTCTGCAGTCCTGATGGGGAACAAATAGTGTCTGCCCTAGTCCATCTCTCAGTCTTGTCTGTGAAAGAACAATGAATTACGTTTTCCTTTGAAAAGAAACTATAGCTTAATTAGTGTTTTACCATCAAGATGAGGTAACATCTGGACTATTTCTGGACAGCCTGTGGATTATGAGACCAGCATTGCCTGTAGTGAGGTGGAGAGAAATAAAAACAGTGCTTCCATTATGGAATGCACTTCAGAGAAGGTAGAGTTGGAGGTCATGAGTACAGGTTAACTATTTGTTTTGCTCTTCAGGTGGACAGGCACAGACATCTGCCCAACAGACTGTAATAGTGGACATGCGGGAATTTCGTAGTGAGCTTCCTTCGCTGATTCATCGTCGTGGCATTGACATTGAGCCTGTTACTTTGGAAGTTGGAGATTACATTTTAACTCCTGATATCTGTGTCGAGCGGAAAAGTATCAGCGATCTCATTGGTTCCTTAAATAATGGAAGATTGTACACGCAGTGCATTTCTATGTCACGTTACTATAAGCGGCCAATTCTTCTGATCGAATTTGATCCTAACAAACCTTTCTCCTTGATTCCACAAGGGTCCCTGCGCCAGGAGATTTCCAGTAGTGATGTTACTTCTAAACTGACCCTTCTCACACTCCATTTCCCCAAGTTACGTATCCTGTGGTGCCCCTCACCCCACGCTACTGCTGAACTGTTTGAAGAGTTAAAACAAAACCGCCCGCAGCCTGACGCAGAAACTGCAATGGCGGTCACAGCAGATTCTGAAACTCTGCCTGAGTCGGACAAGTATAACCCTGGTCCTCAGGACTTCCTATTAAAAATGCCAGGTGTTAATGCAAAAAACTGCCACGCCTTAATGAACCATGTGAAAAGCATTGCTGAGCTGGTGACACTGCCGAAGGACAAACTCTGTGAAATTTTGGGCAATGCTGCCAATGCCACACAACTCTTTGACTTTATTCACATGACCTACAAGGAGGCAATATCTAAAGAAAAAAACAAAAGATGACTAATGGGACTGACCAGCATATCTTGTAGATAAGCTTTTCTTGCAGGGTCCTGTGGCAAGGTACGTGAAATGTTTTAAGAAATGCCCTCTAAAATAAGCAGCTGTTTCCTGCTAATGCTGTTCCATCAGGTTTAATATCTGAGCTAGTTATTACTGAAGGCAGGTTTCATGAGGAAAATTTTTAATCCAGAAATGCAAATGATTTTTATTTCTATAGCACTTTAACAAATTTTATAATAACACTGAATGAACTAAATTCTTCATCAAACCCGTTAAAGGTAAATGCTAAGTCTTACTGATAGAGATGTTTCCTTTTGAAAGGTATGTCTTCTTAAAGCTAAAAGCTCTTTCACCTCATTTACTTGAAAGTAAAATATAGGTTTACCATTGGGACTATTCTTTTAGGAGAGAGGTGTCTTCTCTCATATAATGTGATGGCTTTCTAGGTAAGGCTTTCCAAAAGTATTAACAGTTCTTCCAATATTGTTGTCTTTCCATATCCTATTGCACTTGTATTTTTATGTCTTAAGTAGAACATCTGTCAGTGAATTCAGTAAAGTTGGTGTTACCTAGAAGATATCTTAGCATTTGGTGCAGCATAAAGCAGAGAGGAAATAGGATTATTTTGATAGTTTATGAATGCTTACGTTGTTAAAAACCACTTGGCTTTGATGTGACAGCCGTGCAGCAAACTGCAATTGCCAAAAAGATTGATCATTACCAATCTCTCACTACATGCTAATGTATTCACATTAGCTGTTTACAAACTATTACCTGTAAAGACTTGCATGTGTATACTTTAAAATTTTAATGACAGATTTATGTGCTCTCACAATTAAACAAGAAGTTATTAGTTTTCTGTTCGGGCTCAGTAAAGACCATATGTGCAATTTCAGATTTAATGGTTTGCTGTGCATTTGAAATATAAGTTACTAACTTGTTAATTTACAGTCTGAGCTGTGAGATTTTGAAAATGATCATTTTTTTCTGCAGATGCAAATTTCACCAATAAGAAGATCCATAACAAAATTAGAATTCATTAATTTAAAAAATAAATTATTCTAACCCTACATACCTCTTGCTTCTGATTTCCCTGAGATCAGAACGTTTTTGGTTTTAGTGTGTAGCTAAGATTAGGATTTCTATTGCTGGACGTGCTGCTTTTTTCACTTGGTATAAAAGTCCTTCCGTGAGGCATTTGGTTATTCAGAGCAATAAGGCCAGAAATGTTCTGCATAGAGAATGCCTGAACAGTGGTGCTAGGATACCAGAAAGCTGAACGACAAATATAATTGTCCTAGATGTGTGTCCTAAGGAACTTGGCTCAAAAAAGTGGATTTGAACATTTGGAAACACGTACTTCACTAAGATCTGAAACAAACTGGGATTTTTGCTGGTTTTGGCAGTTCTGACATGCAGGATTCCACGTCAGCTTTGTCAGTATTTTTTTTCCTTAGGTTTGTGTAAGGTGAAAATAAAGGTTATGTGAAGATGTTGTAATGCCTTTGCTGCATTATATGCTAGATCAAAGTCAGTCATGCAATGCAATCAAATAATATATGTATATATTATTTAATCAATGTTGTTTTAGCAGAATTTTTGTAACTATTTTCTAGTGTTTTCTATTCAGTGTTTCTCTTTAATATACACTGCAGTTATTGTTGTGTGGCTTTCCTTCTTTTGTCTGGATATCTTTATGAGGTTTGGTTACAGTCTAGGTTATAATAATCTCTGAATGCACGTTAGTAGTTTGTCCTTCTGAAGCAATAGTAACTGTTAAGAAAGGTGGGAGATGTCTCACGTCGTGCAACCACCTGAAGTTGAAGTAACAAAGCCAAGGCATCACACTTCACCTACGTGCAGCCAAAAAAAAACATGGGAAAATGAAGAAAATCCTTTGGATGCATTCTCTGACCTTGCCGTGTTCTTTAGCTTTCTTTCACCAAAAGTAATGAATTTTCTGTATCTTGTCATTGCTTGACTCTTAATTTTGTTCTTTTTTATTTAAGAATAAAAGTCAATATGTGAAATATTTATGTTCTATATGCTTTGTGGATGAGTATGTTGCGTTACCAAAGTGCTTGTTTTTACACTTTGTCCCAGGCTTTGCTAGCTTGGTGTTTCTTCTAGAATAACAACAAAACCAGAATCTCCTTGTAACAAAGGCAGCTTCTATTGCCAAAGGTTATTTTGCATAGGGTAGGTTACATCATAGTTTCTGTGTCTAAGTTATCTGGATACCATTCCCACTTGTGGTGACAGTTGCAATTCTTAGCTACAAAAGCCAAGGAGGCATCTCACTTGCCCCTGTTGTCTCTGCAGTTCCCGAACCACAGCAAAAAAATCTTCAAAAACAAACATCTTCAAAAAGACCTTTTCTGTATTTCTAGTGCCAGCTATATTAACTGCTTTCAAATTTATGTTTGTTGTGGGGGTGTTTGTTTGCTCAAGATAAAAATTGTTAAAAGCTTTAATCCAAAACCTGAATCTTGGATTCTAATCAGACTGGGGGGAGCACTCTCAGTTAGGAAAGACAATTATCACATTTTTTCAAAGGAAATGAACAGGAACTTCCCAGCTTCCTAACTTCCCCAAACCAAGAATAGTTAAGAAGTAATATTTATTGAAAAAATTTCAACCTGGAGTACAAGTAATTTCCTATAGAAAATCAAACCTAGAAAGAAAAGCTACCTTGTGCTCTTAGAAGTCTTGCAAAAAGACATGAAAAGTCAAATCAGGTGATCAGGGTGTGAGAAGTCACAGAGGGGGAATTAAGGCAAGAGTTGGTGAGTGGTGCTCACTGAGACTGAGGTAGGAGCTTCATGAACGGCCACATACAGAACCACAGAACGGCTTGGGTTGGAAAGGACCCCAGGGATCACCGTGTTCCAATCCCCTGCCACAGGTAGGCAGCCACCAGATCTGGCACTACACCAGGCTGCCCAGGGCCCATCCAGCCTGGCCTTCCTCGAACACCTCGAGGGACAGAGCGCCCCCAGCCTCTCTGGGCAGCCTGTTCCAGCACCTCACCTTCTGTGTAAAGAAATTCCCCAGTATCCAATCTAAATCTCTCTTCTTTTGGTTTGAAACCATTTCCCATTGTCTATTGCTGTCTACCCATGTAAAAAGTTGATTCCCTCTGATCATCTTCAGGACTCTCCTCTGGATTCCCTTCAACAGCTCCACACACATTTAAGCCTTGGTCCATAAGGACAAATACACGTTGTGTGCAGCATTATGGGAGAGAGAGCTGAAATCTGAGCTGGAGCTTTCCAGCTGAATCATAGCTGCAGCAGCACAGGTATTGCTGATGATAAAACTAGGTTGCACAACTCAACCAGCCACATAGTTCTCATCCCAAGCAGAAAAGGGACATGAAAAGGATGGTGCTTAAAAGGTAGGAGGAAGAACATGAATAATTACTTTTCAGGGAGCGCAAAACGACGTGACCACCTTCAGATTTCCCCCATTTGTTGCTAAGCAGCACACTTTAGTCACAAGCTCTGACTTACAAAATGAATGGCAGCCTCCCCACATTTTGCTATTTTTACATTTTGAACGGTTCTTCTTCCAAACTTTCATTATAGCAAACAAAAATGCTTTAACAAAAGAAGATGGCCAAGAGATATTTGAACCCCTGGGGAAAAAGTCTTCATTGCTACCTGGGACGAGCAGGTCATGGACTCCCCAGTCTCCAGCAAGGAATTAAGGAGAACCTTCATCTCCTACTTAACATAATAAGTGCTTCTTGCTTCCCAGGACAGAGCTTTACACAAGACAGAACTCACGTGATGTAAAAGGTGAGAATATCATACAGTTAGTTTTGTAAATTCATCATCAGTTTGCAATTTGCAGAAACAAATCCCAAGATTTTTCCTCTGGTGGCGGTGAATTAATTGTATTAATTCTTTCAGTGTGTATCAAGGATGTTTTCCCAGTGAACAGACACGCACTTGGTGCTCTGGGCATCCTAGCAGAAATTAAAATTAAATCAACTCTGTGCAAGAAATTCTCATTTAATTAGCCATAAGCAGCCACAAGCGCTCCAAGACTAAACGCCAAACTTCCACACAGCAGACATCCTCTCGCCAAATGCTTTGGTGAACTAACAGAAATTTCAGCAAATTCTGATTCTCAAAGAGCTGGGGAAGCAATCAATAAGGAGTTCAGAATCTTTCATAAACTGTAACCCATTAAGCTCTCCTATTTCTGCAGCTTAAGCACACTGCGTTTGCAACTCAATTAAACAACAGCAGCGGTCACTTTAAAGTATGAATTTACCATCAGCTCCGTCATCTTTGATACTCAAAAAATGACCAAATTTTGAAGTAAGGTAACGCTGGGAGTCCTGTGGACCATGTGATGTGGAGCAGAAGGTGCTTTCTGAAAAGGAGAACAATGTATTCAGTAGTTTCAGCAGGGCTTTTCCTGTATTTCTAAAGAAAGGACAGAACACTTTTGCAAGGTCTGCTAAACTGGCATCATGGTGACAAACAATACTCCTTCTATCCAGTCCCTTTGCTGGATATCAGTAAAGGAGACAATAAGTATTACCATCAGATGCTTTTCATTGTTTGTTGTCATTGGCAAGAAGACTGAACAGAGATTCTGGAGTTACCTATGGAAATACAGAATCTACTATCAGCTCAAATTTTGGAGAATACAAAGTGCTTACAATGATTGAAGTGCAGAGATAAGAGGTATTTGTTAACATACGTCCCAGTTAGAGACCTACCCAAAGAAATGGGAACGAATCCCTTTGGCAGTGAAAATAAGGCAAGCACCTCTGCAGTGCTAATAGAAAGCTTCCCTCGTTTGGACATGATCAAAACTTCTTACAAGCAACTTCTGCAGCCATATCCTGCAATGAACTCTCGGGCTTCACTTGGCTTCCTCTGTGGACTATTTATACTCTATATATATGCTGGAAAAACTGGAATTACTTTCTGACAAAAATACCTGCAGCAATGAAGAAGCATTATAAAATGCTCTTCTCACTAAATGGATCTTAATAACACATAATTAAAATTCTTACAGGCTAATCATTCAGTAAGCCTTAATTGTGAGACAGAAAACTCATACGCTGTGTACTAGTTGGAATCTGAGCAGGAAAAAGAAAAGAGAGAAGTAGTTCATTGGTGTTCCTGGGTAAGGGCAGATTTACAGAAGTACTCTGAAATGCACTTTTTTTTTATCCCATGCACAGAAATGTGTCTCATGGGCATGAATATATCCACAAAGGCATATTTCCAACACATTCTACAGTGTATCTAAAGAAGTCTGAACAGATTCAAGATGGTGATTAAAAAAAATAAAGAAAATTTTTACGGTAAGTATAACTCATCTCTGTAAAGAGGTGCAAAGGTATGACACACTTCATCCGAGAGGGTGCTAATTGTGTTGGCAAGGACACTCGTGAATGAAAGCTCGTCTCTGGGGCTGCATAAGTTTGGCTACAATTTAAACAAAGTACTTCAGTTATTTGTGTTAGAAGTTTAAAATGCTTGCTAGAGAAGGACGCTACAAATGAGCACTGTAATGCCTGCAGATAGGGATAATGAAAAACAAAAAGCATTTCCTGAATATACACACCAACTTCTTTAAAATTATCTGCTACAATTTACACTAGTGCTGCAAATGGGATTCTACTGAGTGCAATTCCTCCCACATGCGTGCGATTCCTTGGTGTAGTTACCAAACACTCACATCAGAAAAAACAGAGTAGACAGCGCAGTTCTACGACCAACTACTCCACGCGTTTGTCGCACTTGTTTCTGCTGCAAGTAAACGTGGAGTTCATTGTTACTCTTAGAGGCAAATGCCAAGTTGTGGGACTGAACTTTCCTGCAGCAAGAAGGAAGTGCCACAAATGTTTGTGCCCGAGACAGGAAAGGTGGTGCTCAAAGTCAAGAGCTATTGTGATGAGTTGGACAATTTCCACTGAGATTGTATGGGAGATACCATGCTCAAGAAGTTATTTGATTCTTCAAATGTGTCTTCCTTCCCATGCACTGGCTAGTGTCCAAACACCTTCAAGAAATGAGCATCAGTTGTGTTTAATGTGAACCTTTTAATACATCTTTTTTTTCTAATACTTCCTTTCTTCTTGTTTTTAGCACTGCACAGTACTGCTTACCATTAGAAGTCAGTAACTGCACAGTATCAACCACATATTTACCATTCTAATAATTAATTACTGATGCTTTAAATGCTTGCATGTGCTGAAATAAATAGAATAATCTAGGCTGCATGCAACAATGGAAAGACTTTGCACGTCTTGCACAAGTACCTGCTTGTTTCTATATATCACGTGTATTATCTGTGATGAGGTAAAACATTTTTGAACCAATTACATAACCTCTATTTTTATACACAAGACAAAAATATGGATAAATGCTGCTATCGCCTGAAATCACAGGTAATCTTTTTTTTTCCTCTGATTTTGCAATGCAGACTGAACTTTGTCAACTTCATCTCTCCATAGCAAATGGATTGCTTGTGCTTGTTTTGAGGAGAACAAAAAATATATATTGCCTGCATTGCTGGTTCTAACAGCAGACTCACATCCGAACTGTTTCACTCAGAGTCTGACAGAAGTGAACCTGTACTGAACCACAGGTTTCACTGAGATCTTTAATAGTGCACTGTTGCTCCCAGGTCATCGCTGGTGTAAGTTTGTTTCTGAAATTGGTTAAAATCTGATTAAGTAATAATTAAAATACAATTAAGTAACTGTAATTCAGAGGAACGTGTAAGTTACGTGTTCTAGTTTAAAAGCCAAAACAAACCACCCCCCTTCCAACCCACCAATTCAAACAAGCCACGTTTGAAACATCAGAGCATTCGTCTGCAATGAAGTACACCAGAATGTTTGAAGTTCCTGGACATTAGGAAGTATTACTTTTCAGAAAGGGTGGTCAGGCACTGGAATGGATGCCCAGGGAGGTGGTGGAGTCACCGAGCCTGGGGGTGTTCAAGGAAAGGCTGGATGTTGTGTTGAGGGACATGGTTTAGTAGGAGCTATTGGGAACAGGTGAACGGTTGGACTGGGTGATCTTTTAGGTCTTTTCCAACCTTGGTGATTCTATGATTTTATGATTCTAAGTTGTATGAAGTCCTACAACTTTTTAATGTACGTGCAGGTTTTGTTTGAAGGCACCAAAAGCCTCAGCAGAGCCGGGGCCCAAACCGGGCTAGATTCCATGAGGCCTTCGCCAGCCGCAGCCTCCCGGCGAGCAGACAGACAGACAGACAGAGACAGACACACAGACACACACACACCGCCCGGCAGCTCAGCTCTCAGCCGCCGCGCTAAAGAGCACAGAGCGGATCTGGAGCTGCCGAGCACAGCCCCTCAGGCCCCGCTCTACCGAAGGAGCGCCTGCGCTCCCGCGCGGGCCGCGCTCCCACCGCCTTCCCCGAGCGGCGCCGCTCCCCTCCCGGCCCCGCGCGCAGCGCGGACGTCCCGACTTCTCAACGCTACGGCCGCGGCTCCGCCCGGCTCCCACACGGCGCGGTCCAAAGCCGCGGCCCGGGGCCCGCCCTCACCTCGGGCGCCCGACGGAGTGCCGCGGCCTCCCGCCTCGGGGCGGAGCTCCGGAGACGGCGGGGCGGCGCGCGGAGCTTCGGCCGGGCTCCGTGAGAGGGCGCGCGGCGCACGGAAGCGGCGGCCCTGAGCGCCGGCCCTTCCCGCCCCCCGCACGCGCGAGGCGGCCGCGCGGCGTCATCGCGCCTTCCCCGCCCCCGCCCTAGGGCCGACCGCCGGGGCCGGTCTCGGAGCTCGCGAGAGGACGGCGCGTCCGCGGCGGCGTCGGGTGAGCGGGTGAGCGAGGGCGGGAGGGCGCGCGAGGGAGCGAGCGGGGGGCGGGCGGCGCCGCGGCCCAGCCGGGCCTCTCCGCGCCTCAAGCGCCGGCTGGCGGGAAGGCCGCGGGCCGGGCACCGAGGAGAGCGCGAAGAGCGGCGCCGCAGCCTGGCGGGCAGCCCGCTCTCCCGGGCCGGAGCCGTCCTAAAGGGCCGAGGCCCGCGGGCCGGCGCTGGCCACGGGCCCCGAGCGGAGCGCCGTCCTCCCGCCGTTGGAGGGCGGTGTCCCCTCGGCTCGGCTCCTCTGCACCGCTCGGCGCCCGTCCCGCCCCTCCCGCAGGTGGCTTCCCGGCCCTCGGCGTGCCCTGCGGCGGTGCTCCGCACCCCGGGCCGCCCGTGTAGGACGGAGAAGTGACGGGTGAGGAGCCGGGCGCGGGCCGTGCTTCGGGCTGAAAGACGTCCGCGGGCCCGGCCTTAGTGATAAGGGGGTTAAATGAAAGGCTTTCGTTCTCGGAGCGCTGAGCGATCCGGTGGCCAGTCCGCTCCTGCGGTCTATTCCCGCACCCGTACGGAAGCCCTTGTATTGGGACTAGTCCTAAAATAAGATTTCAAGTTTGCAGGGGAAAGCTACACCAAGGAGGGACGTCCAGGCAGAGATCCCAGTCCAGTGACAGTCACCCTTAAATGAGGTCTAAGAGAGCTGCAGCCAGGCTGCATTGAACTGCACAGAACTGCACAGCTGCATTGCTCCCACCTGTGCTCCCAGAGCTGACCGGGTTCTTTCCCAGGTGATCAATCAGTGGTTCAGGCCGTGACTCAACAGCTCCCATACATCAGCCTTCAGGATAACTGTGATTTCTGAGCTTTCCTAAATATGGTACACAGTAGGTTTTTGCTGTCATTACATGTGTGTATATGCATACATGTGTATGTGCATTCTGTAATGTGCTAATAAATGATAATTGAAGAAATGTTTCAATTCTCATAGCGTAAAGCCAAAACATGACTGTTACCGGTTTCCTTTTTCTTTTGAGAGGTTCATTTGTATTGGTATCTGTAGATAAAGAAGATATGCTTCTGTCAGTACATGAAGTTATAGTGAATAAATATAACAAGCAGTTGAACTTTGAAGCGTAAAGGCATTCCAGCTGTAAAGGATCCTGCAGATAGGACTTGAAGGAGCTAGAACTTGTTTCGTGTATTGCGGTTGGGTTGGAAGGGGTGGGTGGTGCATCTCGACCTCCTTTGCCAGAGGTAACTGGAAAAACAATTAACTGGTGTGTTAGAATTTGAACCATGATGTGAAATGTGCTGAAGAGTGAAATCAGAACACAGTGAAAGTAGTTTGCCTTAATGATTTTTAACACAGGAACTTTAACATAAAAGTGTAAGAGCTGAGAAAGAAAAACTCGGATTATTATGTTTTAAATTTGAGCGAGATGATATATGTAACTTTTAAGACAATCCTTGTGACATCTTTTGTGATCTTTGTTTTTCTTATCTTTTCCATTTACCAGAAATGTGCTGAAAGCAGACACTACAAGAGGACACTGTAAGAGAAGGATCCAAGGTTAGTGCTGCATCTTAAAACTACTGCAATTTCTTTAATACAGGTTTTTTAATTAATGAAACTGTGGTATGAAATTTATGTGGTTTTTTTTTTTTTTTTTTTTTTTTTTCTTAATGAGCCATGTATTATATATTAGTCATTATTATATATTTTATATATACCACATGTAGGATTATTTTATAATCCTGGTGAAATTGATGGTTTTTCATATAAGAATGTTTTTTCTCATGCAAAAAAAAGGAATTTGGGGATACAGTTAAGTAATGTATTCTCTTTTTTTGAGGATTGTCATGTTTACAAGCCTTTGCAGATTTTGGAAGACTGTTTCTAAATGTTAGCAGCATTTTGTTTATATTGAACAGCTACTTGGCAGTGACTCAGGTTACTTTACCAGCAGAGCACGTTACAGCACGGCACTTCCAGACTGCTGCCATACCAGCGCGTTGTGATTAAATAGGTCCTGTTATAGATGAAGATGGGAAGCTGCCTTCTCACAGGGAGTAACAGAGAACCTTGTGGTAGGATTGTACTTCAGTGTTAAGAAAACTGAACAGCTTAGTAAAATAAGGTGTACAATCAATGAATGTGCAGATGTTATAGTTATGGAATATGCCAGAGAGTTTGGTTCAGCAGGTTATAATAACAAAAAGAGAATAGATAGAAAGCCTACCTGTGTCCTGGGCTTGCTGTGAAACTCCAAAGGAGGGATCTCCAAAAAGAAACCCTTCCCCACTGGTAGTCAGCTCCTAATTGGGTCTAGGAGAGGTGCAGCCAGGCTCCACCCCTTCCAGCAGCATGGTGAATTGCCTGCACCTGTGCTCCCAAGGCTGACTCAGTGCTCGCCTCAGGTGATCAATCAGAGGTTCAGGCCATGAATCATGCCTCCTTGATCATTTCTGAGGCCTTTCTAAGATAAAACAGAGCGTTATTTCATCTCTGCTGAAAAAGCCAGACAAATTTTATGGCTAAGAACCACTTAAGAGCCTGCAAGAAGAGCAACAAGTACAAAATCTTCTGGATGTGTGCAGAAAATAGTATGAATCTGGAGCATTGATGTATTCCAACAAATCTGTTTGCAGGCTTAGCCAAACTGGAATCTACCACTGGAATATCCCAGCCAGGCAGTGGAATGTAGTGAGAATAATTTAGTGCAGTCTGACTTAAAAAGCAAAGATAATTTCCGGAGTTTACTAAGAATTTTTAATTATGGCTCTAGGAGCCTGGTGGTCTGCCTTTATGCTAACTTGCCATTTGTGTAACCACACTGAATGATTGGGTACGTTTGACTTTCCTAGTGTGCAAATGGTATCAAGATACTTCATGGAATCCCATTTCTCCCCTGGTCATAAAATGCAGTGAAAGCTACCAATAATGGGTTTGGAAATATTCAGTGTATGATTTCTCTATGCTTCACCTAATCACTTGTGAAAGCCTATTGCTTCATTTGATGGAAGAGAACCCGAGATGTGACTTGGCTGGCTTCTAGAGGGTTTTGAATTGGATGGTGCTATCTCCTGCCTTGCCTGTACTTTTTTTTTAAATTTTTTGGACAAGTTAACTGGCTTCTGAGAGAAATATCTCAGCTGATTTTGTAACCATACTCCTAAGTTTGATGTTTAGTAGAGAAGTCCTCGTCAGACAGAACTCTGATTGGCAGCAGCTGTCTGGACAGAAATATTCACTCTGGACTGGCCATATAAGACAGCCTGTCAATTGTCTGGCGAGGGTGGCAAGTGAGGTACAGTTGGGAAACTGGAGTTACTGGAAGCTTGGACTGCTAACAAATCCTAGTTTTCAGGGAGAGTAATCTCATTTGATAAGCACTTAGCTCTAAAATAATTAGTAAATGAATAAATGAAATAATAAAATCAAATTAAAATACTATTTCAGTTTTTGTTGTGTAATTTCAAGTCACTTAATCTTATTTAACTGTTCTATCAGAAGAGGCAAGTGTAGCATTAGAAATGAATAATTGATGATCTTAGTAAATAGGAAGATACTGAATAAAAATATAGTCATGGTCCATTTGAATATTGTAGAACTACACCAGTGGAAATACGGAGGTCACTCCAAAAGTAATACCTCCTAATTATTTCAGTGGAAACTACAGCAGACACGAAGGGCACAACATGACTTGAGAGAGCAAATTCTCAGCTACAAAACACTATTTTTCAACATGGTCACCAGTAGTAGTTATGCTTTTTTTGCCAGTGATAAACAAGACCCTGCATGCCGTGCTCGTAAAAACCCGTGTGCCCATCTGAAACATGACTAGTCTTTCACATCACTATTGCCACTGCTGAAGTGCACCACCTACTGCCTCACTGTACTAACAGCCACTGTTTGGTTTCCATTAATGTTCACAAGTGCTGATGAAAGTCATTGAGGGCCCTTTTTTCCACATGGAGGAATTCAGTTCCACCCTTCGCTCCCCCCACGCTTCCATGTCAGGCGCCATTCTGTCCCAGTGCCCCTCTGCTGCCATCTGTCACACAGCAACAACCTGTCACGGAATGTTGGTGGGCAGGTTCAGCCTCTGCTGCCATCCCACCAACAGCTGCCTCTGATGTTGTGGGCTGACATCACAAGATAGGAGGCATTACTTTCAGAGCAGACCTTGTATTGTCTCTTTCTAATCACGGTGTAGTAATTTGCACTTTTGCTCCATACTAAGGGTAAATATAAGCAGTCCTCTCTTTTTTGTAGTTGCACTGCACTTTGTTCTGTGCTGATTAATAATAATGCTTTCTAAGCATATTAATCACAGAATTGCTCAGGTTGAAAAAGACCACCAAGGCCATGGAGTCCAACCTCAGTGTAACCGCACTCCCCTACCTCTAACAGCCCTCTGCTAAATCACGGCCCTGAGCACTGCATCCAAATGGATTTTACACACATCCAGGGATGGTGACTAAAGCCTTGCTGGGCAGCCCATTGCAGTGCTTAATAACCTTTCTGTAAATAAGTTTTTCCTGATATCCAACCTAAACCTCCCCTGGCACAACTTGAGGCCATTTCCCCTCATCCTGTCACCAGTGAGAAGAGACCAGCCCCGCTCTGCTGCAATCACCTTTCAGGTATTGGAAGAGAGCAATCAGATCTCCCTTCAGCCTCCTTTTCCCCAGACCAAACAGCCCCAGTTCCTTCAGTCTCTCCTCATAGGCCACATTCTCCAAGCCCTTCACAGCCTCGTTGCCCCTCTCTGGACCTGCTCCAGCACTTCCATGTCCTTTCGGCATTGAGGTGCCCAAAACTGAACACAGCACTTGAGATGAGGCCTCACCAGTGCCGAGTACAGGGGAATCATGTTTCATGATAACCAAAATACAGGCTTAGGTGACACAGAACAGCCTGGTACACTATTCTTCTGAAAGCAATGGGAATTGTTCTCATGTATAATTGAAGTGGTGAACTTAATGCTGAGTCCTTTAGGCCCATGGAGGCAAGAACTCGGATAAGTTGCCAGGACTTCTTGCTTTTCCAGCATGAAGCTGGGGGCAAGACATTTTCCTTTGTTTCTAGGTGCTAGGTGTAGTCTATCTGCAACCCTTGATTCTTACAGGGAGTATGTCTGTTACTCTTTTAGCAACATGCCTGAACAACTAGAATTAAGCTTGTTTGCAAATCAACATTTCATCTTTTCATCATGAAATAAACGTTTCATCTTTGCATCTGTACATGAGATTTTTCTGTGCTGCATCAAGCATAGTGAGCTTGACTTCCTGACATTGATTCTTGAGCAGTTTTTATCATCTTAAGAGCCTAAATTCCTTAATAGTCAATTTGGAGCAAAAGTTTTTCAAATTTTTCTTTTGTGATAGAGATTGATAGAGATTGTGATAGAGATTGACAGCTGCTGTAAAGTTACACTGAGGCTGTCTGAGCCACCACCACAAAAATCTTCCGTATCCTGAATCTCTAAAACAAATTCACATTACAGAATATGTTAAACTGTGTTCAGATTATTGTTACTAAATCCAGATATTAATATAACAGTTGTGCACTTGTGTGATAAGCTGAATCTCTCTGATAGTTTACTCCATATTTTAAGATCTCACATTTGGGTACTTGGCTAAAGCCGCTAATTAAATGTTTGAAAACTGGTTTTAAATCTGGGCATGATGCCAAAGGCAACAGAGAGAGAGGAGTCAGAGTTGAGCTCGTTTTTGATCTTCACACCGAACAGTGAAACACAAATGAACCAAATGTGGAAAAAAAAAAGGCAGGCTCAAGTTTTTTCTTCCTTTATCCAAAAGGGAATTTGCAATGTAATCAGCCATGATCTGTCATCATGAAAAAGGTGGGCAGTGGCATTTTTATTGTTGGAAGGCTAGGAAACAGTTGCTGAAAACTTGATTAAAAATTCTAGAGACGTTAAAGTCAGTCTGCCAGGCAATCTTACTGTAAATGAAAAAGAGCTCAAGAAAAATTGAAAGCAGAGAAATTTGTGAAAATAGAGTTCCAGGTGGTATATTCCACTGAAGTCCAGTTCTTGCTCTTAAAGGCTCTTACATCTCACTAAGTGATGACCTTCTCAATATTTCCTATCCGCAGAGAGACACCGACACACAGCCAGGGAGGCACGGGCGTTGCTGACTCTGTCCTTTATTTTGCTCCCCTTTCATAGAATATGAAAATGTATTGTTTGATGAGGTCCTAATCCTGCAAAGCTTTAAGCATCCATTTATGACATCACACTCGTTGCACAAAGTTAAACACATGCTTGATGCTTTTCGGGATTTGGAAACAGATGTTAGTACAGCTTTAGGAAAGCGATGGCTGTGACTTAGCATAAGCAAGGAAATCTATAAATGTCATTGATGAGTACTCATAGTGAGTTATGTCTTACAAAGTGTTCACACTTAAATGTAATCCGTGTGGACGTGCTGTGTCACAGTAATCTCACTTTGTTTTAAAGCACTGTGCAAGTTGTACAGATAGCAGTATTTTTGTATGTAGTGAATTAGCAGCCTTTCTCCATGTATTTGATTTGTGCACGTAAGTCACTTTGTAAGTGTGAAAGCAAAGCAGAATTTGTGCTTTATTTGCTAATCTTTCTTCGGTGATAACACAGTGAAAGAGGGGCTCGGAGTGAGTGTGTTGTGGACATGGAGCTTTCTGAATATGCCAAAATTACTGTACAGAAAATAACAGAATCTTTATAATGACTACATTTCTCTTGAATTGTACCACTTGTGTGTTATATTTTTGACTAATAAATCTCTTTAATTATTTCAGAGCATTTGGGTGTTCATTATGGTATCACGTTACTTGGTAGGAAATACTTCCATAGCTTGTTTTTCAGGGCTCTTAAAAAAAAAAAAAAAATCTTAAAAACACATCCATGAGAAAAATAACTTAAACCAGATTATCAAAAGGAATGCCCTCACAGTGTGATACAAGTGATGAATGTGATAACAATGCTTGCTACCATGAAATACTGATAAATTGGTCCAAAAGCAAAGCTGAGCAGGCAACAAGTGGGTTTGGACCTTGCTTTTACTTCTGCAAAAAAGTCCAGTTTTTCTGGAGTTCAGCTGATACATTTAAGGTAAATACTGAATATAGTTACAACATTACACCACTATGTGACGTTATGGGAATGATTGAAAACTGTTTTGTAGGTTAACGTATCACATGCTGCAATTTCATCAGGGGTTTCTGTTCAGCAAAAGGATTTTAATAACCTATTTGTAATGGTAACAGTCACTTTGTTTCAGGTAAATAATTAATGAGAAGTCATTACTTACTGTTCAGTCTTGGACGTTTCTGAATGTGTATGGGTTATTTACATTAATTCTTTGCATCTGTGTCAGTTGAAGCAGCAGTTACACTGTGAGCTGCAGACGCTGTCAGTTTATGAAAGTGAGCAAATGCAGTCAGTTCGTGCAGAATGCAAACCACCCACGTGGCTGCAGGAATTAAAAATCTTCCACTATGAAACAAGCTTCAGAGAATCACTCTACATCTGTAGATGGCTTCAGCCATCTTTCTCTGCTTTTGTGAATAATGCAGTGTAACTGCTGATTTCTCCTGCACTCGGATCAAGCTGAGCTGTTCTGGCTGCGGCAGATCTGAGTTGAGTGGTTAAGGACTCCCTCCTTCCTCTGCCAGATGTTCCACCCTTTCTCAGTTTCACCAGCTTAACCATTTGACTGCTTTCTTACCAGGTCTTGTAAAGCAGGCCTAGTTTTAAGAAGTCATTTGCACAACTGGAAAAACAGGAAGGTGGACTCTGGGAGATGTTGAAATGTTGATGGTAACAACCTACAGCAGTCAGCAGCGCATCTTTCTCTGCACAGACAAAGTTCTGAGCAGAAGCAAATGTGGGCAACACACAACTAGAAATCTGAAAACGGGGATGGATAAAGCACCGTACAATACATACATTCTTTTTTTACAGTATACAGTATAGTGCAGGGTCTGGGATTTTTTTGGTATGTTTTTGCAAAAATACCTTTTAATGGAATTCAAAAGTATGTCTTTGAGGAAGGAGAGGCATTAGATTTTTCAGCTTTTTTTTTGCTGATTTTTCAATGATGAAGCACTTGGTGTGTTTTGGTGTTGGTGAATTACTTCAGCCAGTGTTCAGAAACACTCTGATGAATGAACTTCAG
Organism: Centrocercus urophasianus; assembly: GCF_019232065.1. Lineage (NCBI taxonomy): Eukaryota > Metazoa > Chordata > Aves > Galliformes > Phasianidae > Centrocercus > Centrocercus urophasianus. Next base: position 12,748,649 of record NW_024884855.1, on the reverse strand, counting down.
TGACTGTTAGATGACAGAAATGTCTGAGCGATCGGAAGGAATACTAAAGTAATTACATTTTTATTGTGCTGTTGAAGAACAAAATGTCTAATATATACAGATGAAATTTAAATTACTATGTGGGAGAGAAATTACAGCTTGAAATGTTTTCAGACTTAGGAGTTTGTAAGCTGTGTTACGCTAGTTCTGATGTGTTTTTGAAATGCTCAAGAGCTTTTTTTGCATTATGCAGAAGGATATTAGAAAATGATATTTGAAATGTTTCAGCCTGTGCTGTGAGGGTTTTTCTGGCTGTCCCAGCAGTTCAGACAAGGTCACAGTAAACCAGAAGTAGGATGGTGGAAATCATCTGACCGAGCAGTGACTGTCAGTCAGCACAGCTGCCGATGGTGGTTCTAACACAAGCGACCTGTGTCTGGTGACTGCTGTCAGACCTACCTGGTCAATAGCTGGAGTTTGAATTACTTTAACATTTGAAGTAGATGTTCCAGCTGTGTCAAACAGCTCTTACTAAGGGTTATCCCTTTAGTTTCTTAAGAATAAGGCAGTGTTGCACTTCCTATGTTAAAATCCATTAGCAGTATATTCCTTGTAATTTAGAAATACTGTCTTCTTTACTGTGAAGAGCAGTTTACAGACTATCATTTACTCACATCATATGAGTTACATTAATTCCTGAGGTTGTTACTTTCACTGTAAGTTTATAAATATTTTCCATAAGATCTCTGAAAATGATCAGTCTTCACTGCATGAATGAAATAATTTGTTGCAGTCAGGCTTTCTCCATTTTCGGACTGCACCTAGGTGCAGTCTTTGAATACGAGAGGCTTTTTTCTCTGTATTTATTGACTTTCTGTTGAGCAGGTCTTCAGTTTGTAAGTATTTCTGAAGGCTGTTACATTTCTTCCCGTATCAGCTTATTCTGCCAGTTGTGAGTAAGGGGAGGACTCTTCTGTTTCATTTAATATGGAGGGACATGAGAATGGTGATCGTTTTACAAGGTGAAGGTTTAGTGACATTTTTCATTTGAAATTGCAGTTAGAGATAATACTAAAATATAGCAGTCTTACAGATGCTAAAGCTGTTAAGTTTAGCAATCGATGCCGAACTACAGCGAACAGTTCTATACTTGGTCTCTCCTATTTATTTTTTGTCAAGCAGATTTGTAGAGAACGAAATATTGAAACATACAATAGTTTTAACAGATAAAACTTCTTTGAAAGTGGCTTCAGGCAACATAAACTTTCCTGACCTAAAGTTTCTGCACTATTGGACTTCAGCTAATTTCAGTATGGAAAATGGAATTCCAGTTCATGTTAGTCTTGGAGTTCATGAGAAATTGTGAGGGCATGGACTGTGGATTACAGCACTGAACTGTTCAGAACGTCGGAGTCTTCAGGCACCCTACTAATAACATACTTCTGGTTATTTTAGAGTATGGATGTTGATCTGGGGGTTAAGTTGGATCTACTTATTATCTTTGTTGTGTACTCATAAAAAAGCAATAAGTGAAATCCCTTCCTGAGCTCTTGCTTTGTTAGCTGGGGTGCTGGTGAGCATCTTAGAAACATTCTTGATCTGACAAGTAAAAAGATTTTCTTTGCAAAGAGTATTGTTTTATTTTTGAAGCCAAAATGTTCTGTTTGCAATATATATCTTCACGCTTAATTTCCAGTGTTCAGGAAGTTGGGGATATGTGAGAGCTTTTTGTTCTGCTGTTTATTTTATATCTTAAGCTTAAACATTTGGATGTAAGCATTCTCTTATTGTGCATTGTTACTGTATCTGTGAAAAAAAGTGTAACAGTTCTTGGGAAGAGGCTTTGGGGTGTAAATCTATTATGGATGGTATCATTGCATTCACATTCTGACCTTTTGTCACTACTGTATAAAAAGGCAGGTCACTGCATACTGCATGGGGTGTGAGCAGTACAACTACCATTCAAACACTCACTGTTTGGCTCACTGTTACCAAATATAACACCGTACTGTTAGCTTCTGGGTCAGGTGACATAATTTGCTCTTTGACTCTGCTGTATCAGATGCAACTTGGAGAAGGAGTGAAGACTGAGGTGGAAAGAGATTCTCTTTCTGAAGCCATGAACCTAAATGATGAAACCTGGGTGCTCTTTTCCTTTAAGTGGCTTTTTAAAGTTTGCAGTGGACTTGGTAAAGCCCTCGTTAATACTTCTAAGCCAATCAAAGTCATATTTGTCCAGTTCCAATAGCAGCTTTGGCTTAACTGGAGTAAGTAGTATGAGAACTATATTGACTGTAGAATTCATTTTGACTCTAGGATAATGATGAGCACAGCAGAGAATAATTCAGTGAAAGTGCCGAAATTTTGTGCCACTGCCTCTTTCAGTTGAGAAAGATTGGCATTCATATCCACACAGCCTGCATGCGATGAATCCAGGTACGTGGTGTACGGAGCTGTGGGTAACCAGAGCAACAGGGAAGTCTTCCAAATCGTCCAGTTGTAGATCGTCAGGCGGTTTGGTCTCATTAAGACGGCAGCACTATGAACATCATCTTAAAACTTCCACCACCTGCTTTAGTGATCTTTGGTGGTACTTCTGTTGTTACATCGGGCACCGTAAACAGAATTGTTATAAAATAGATGAAACGTTGAACGTTGAAATGTTAATCTAGGTCTCTATTTTATTTCTAGTTAAAAGAAACAACATAGAGAAGATTAAACATTTCTATGAACTTTGCAAAGCAAAACCAGTCATTTGGGACACGTATATCTTCTGCCATGCTTTTTGCTGGGATTATAGAGTGTTAAATGAGAGAACAGAAAGGAGAATTTTAGATGTTAGCATAAATCATATGAAGAAAGTATGATTAATAGCTGCTGCTTAGGATTTTCAGAGCAGTGAATTTTTAATTTATGCATTATCACTTCCTGAATTTTTCTTTTGTTCCACTAATGGGTTAAACTGTACAAGTTCTAGTTTCAGAAATTAAGAACAAGTTGCCTGTTGCTGTGGGAGCTAATTGAGCGCACTGTTTGCGTTGTTCATATCTGAACGTAGCTCTGCTGGCACAAGTTAGCAGGCAATAAAAGCCCTGTGAAAAAGAATTTCTAAGCTGTCTTGAGGTTATGAACAGGGACTACTTCACCGGGTACCATCTGCCTGTGTGTGCTGAGCTGCAGTTCAGACATACTCATCCTGATATTTGCAAGGTACCTTAAATTGAAGTTGCTAGTAAGCCTTAATTGTGCTACATTATTTTGAATTCATACCTAATTAGTATTTAATTTATTACTGAACATGAATAGTAATTGAATTTTGTCCTGTAATAGCTAACTGTATTTTTTAGAAGGTTACATCTTTGACACCCCACATACAATGTTTTGTTAACCCTGTTAATGGTGTCTAGAAATAAAGAGAAGCAAAGTGTTTCTTTTTCAAGACATTTCATTTTACAGAAATCATTCTGTAACGTTCAGTTATGCTCATGAAGGAAGGTAGAAAGTAGCATGTTTTACAGGAAACAGTCCTGCAGTTCCTTCCTCTTTGACCTGAATCCTAATGCTTTCCTTGCTTTGTTCTGTTCAAGGGCTTGGTTTACAGCCACTGAAATAAACAGAATAGCACCTGCAGCTTAGTCATGAATGTGAACATCTTGAAGTAGCAAAGGAAACAAATGAGATCATGGAGAAGTTGTGCCTTTTCTGAAATGCCTTGGGTGTTCTACCAATACTCATTTTTAAAACTGAGCAACATTGCAGCTATTGAAGAAGCCTGAACGTGTTAAAGATCATGGACGAAGTTATTGGTAAAATTTAATTTCTGAACTGTCAGAGCTCCTATTAAAAAGCTTCTAAGATACGACGGCACTAAAATATCTAGCAGTTCTATGATGTGTTAGTATTATTAACTGTTTAACCTTGACTCTGGACTTAAGCTATCGAGTGCCTTAATAATACCAAAATGAACATTTATGCTTTGATTTGTTTAGGCGGTCAACTTCAACACCATTTATGTTTCCCTGCTATAGGAAATCATGGACACAAGTGGCTCTAAAGCATTGCATGCTGCTACTTCAGCACATTATCCCAGATAAAAATCATTAGTGCTCACTGATCAAACTGAAGTGATGTTTGAAAGTGTACCTGACCTCTGAAAGCTTATTACTGTTCCAGAGATCATTGCCCTCACTGCAGGTTTTTGAGGCACTGACAGGGAGATCCAAGAGCTTTGTGCACAGGACTTGCATAGGCTGGTTGGCTCACCTGCTGGATGTGGTGCTTGAGCTATATTAAGAGCATCTTCTGTAGTGTTTTCTGACACATTACATAATAAACAAATAAACAAATAAAATCTGCAATTCTAGTATTCTTTCCATTGATGATTCTGGTGTTTTACAAACTGATAGTTATATCATTCAAATTTCCTGAGTTTTACAAGTTGAGAAACTGAAACCTATGTGATTTGCCACCATGATACTGTAATAAATTATGTACTGTAGCATCCCTGATGTCTAATCTGGTGTGACAAGAATTTCATATGACAGTATAGTGAAACTATGGTAAGATCAGCCATTTGACTTGGCCTGTGTGAACACAGGTGATTCTGGAGGTTTTTGTCCAGCAGATTTTGTACGTATCAAACTGGTTAACTGCCTAAGTATGCTACCAATTTCACTGGTTATGCTGAATAGAATACCAGCTCTGTGTCCCAAGTGGCAGAGAGGTATGCATTTTCCCCTTTCTGAGGTTTTCCTAAGGAAATATCTCTTAGAGATAAAAATGATTTTTAAAAAAAGAAGCATTTGTCTTCAGCAGTTAAGAAAGATAGCAACCACCTACAATCTGTGAGGACACTTACATAAGAGTCATTTACTGCACATTAGTTCTTTCCCAGTACTGGCATACTGCTTCTGAGTAGTTGTCAGACAAATATGAACTGATGCCTTGCTTGCAGCGTTGGTTCGTGTTTTGATAATCTGCTCTGAAGGTTAAGTAGGAAAATAATTTTGTTCTATGATTCATTTTATTACTCTTACCTGTTTTGCCTGATTGCGTGTAAAAAAAACCCTCCAAACTTGAAATCCTTTTCAGCAGTTGCAGAGGAGTGGTTTTATTTTAATTACTCCAAATAAAATGGTATTGTATTTAAAAAAACTTTGTAAGTAGGAAGGTTCTTCATACATAAGGGAATGCCAGTTCATACATCTTCCTAACCTGCAGGTGTGTCTGTTTGAAGGAGTGCTAACCTCTGAAGAAATAACCGTTGTTTGTCAAATTAGCTCTGTATAAAATTATGCTTTCTCAGATGACACAGAATTATGTAGAATATTTTCACTTAGAGTAGTAAGATTTCCATTTAACAATATGGATGTTTTAGTGGAGTATTTTTACTCTACATATTTCTTCATATTTGTGTTTGAGTTACATGTCATTAATACGCTTCTGTACTTTGGCCTGCTTAAAATCAAGGGCCACATAGGTAACGGTCAGCAGCTGTAAATGCAGATGGCAAATATGAAGTAATTCTTTGTAATTCTTTAGGACTGAGTAGGTTTTAAAGGGATGAGAAAGGGGAAGCAAATGTGTTTTCTTTAACTGTAATTAAATAGTGCTACAATTGTACTATGGCACACAGAATTCTAAATCAGATCACAGTTTCTCACATTTACACATGATGACTGAATAAAGTATTCAGTGTACAGTGTTTGATTTCAAAGTAAGCGAATGTTTTCTCCTATTATTTGTATTTCAACTGCTGCTCACCAGTCGATTGTATTACAAGTGCTGGAATGTATTTTGGCTTTTGAAAACTGAAGGTAGATGAGAGATGTCCTGCATAACTGATCTGGTTTCACAGTGCAGTAAGTGTTGTTGGCCATAACTTCCAGCTGATGCCAAACAAGTTGTATGCATCTCCTCTAGCAGCTAAAATGAGCGTGCTGGAAACCAGTGGTGGTTTATCACCTCATAGGTAAATCAGTGTACAAAAGGCATTGGTAACATAGCTATCTCTTCCTAGTTCTCTTAAGTTTGATAATTGCTTTGTCAGTCAGTAAGGAAAGCCCTACTGCCTAAGACAAATTGTTAATTTTGTGAAGGTTGCGTTTAGATGTTTTTCTTTTTAGAAAGTTGAACAGCTGATTTTGCCTAAGGTTTTAGTGGAACAAGAATGAAGTGTTAGATGCATTGCTTGTATCTTATTGCAAGTCTGCAATTTTTGCTGTAGTTTCAATGTTCTGTTCACTGATTCAGCAGGCACAGATTTTGATGATGTAGGTCATGGATTTTTTTGTATTGATACATCAGACAACTAGGATTAGATGATCCTTTGGGAAAATGGCTGGATGCCTAGCAGCCAATAGGTAAAATGTCTTCCAGCATCCTTTCAGCAGATGATTGAAAGAGGACCTTCTGCATGCAGTAGCTGTGTGTAACAACCTTACCCAGTTCCGTCAGCCTTCGCAGACAGCTTCTTGAGGAAATAGCAGGAATAACTTTCTGGCATCCACTGTGGTGCTTCAGTGTACACTTACCTTGAATGCCGCAGCCTGTTCCCAGTTTTCTTCACAGAGTCCCACTGCTGTGAAGCTCTATGAACAAATAAGTGGATGTCACTGTAAATTCATTTATTTATTTATGAACACATTTATTTTTAGTGGTTAAAATGGCGTACAATTCTTGCAAAGGTTTCTCAAAAAAAAATTAAGACAAATAATTTGTTTTGCTGGGAATTGGAAACTTTCAGATTAGGGTTAGAGCTCTGAACTTTGTTTTAGAGGATTCCTGATAACCTAGCCAATTTGGAGACTGTGTGAAAGCATCGTAACAACTGGGATTTCAGATCTATGGAGAGCAGTACTGCCCTGCGTTACAGCAGAGCTGCAGGACAGAACAGTCACAGGTAGCAGCAGCATGGGACGTTGTTTTTGAAGAGAGGGGATGCCGGGTTTCTGTTGACTTTCAGAACTTAGTGAGATGAGTTGCTAAGCAGCAGGTAGCTGCTCTGAAATGGGAGCTGGGCTGGATGACCTCCACGAGGTCCCTCTGAGTTCAGTTTAGTCAGATTCAAGCTGTTTTTTTGTGTGAGAAATCGTTCTGGTTTGAGTTGCTATGCAGTGCTATGAGTGATGTCATTTAATGTGATTTATAATCGGTACTTGCCTTTCTCTTGGTTGAAGATGGACAGCTGAGCCACATTTACACACAGTTCTGAAACCAAGATGAACAAATAGACAGTGAATTGATTTGCCTCAGTGTTTTAGGACTGGTAAAATTTAAATTGATCTAAATTAAAGCAAGGTATTTTGTTACCTCTCGTGGAAAACAGTTTAGTCAAAAGATAACATGCAGCTTAATAAATGTGAAACCTTTCATACATGAGAGTGTTTCTGTTAATTTTTATATGGAGTTAAGTTTGTGAGCACAGCTGATGTGGTTGTGGATCTCTTTGAAAAGTGATTCCAAGGTGTAACTCACAGCCAGTAAACTGGGGATAAAATGCTGTGATTACAAGCAGATAAGCAACTAAATTTTCACTTAAATTCTGCTCTGAAAAGAATTGCATGGTTAGTAATGAACTTAATTTGTGTGGGTGAGTGGGAGTTTGAGCAGAGCGTAATGTCAGTAAAACAAATGAGAGCTACGTAAATTGTGCTTCTAGAAGCTAAGAACAAAGAAAAAAATTGTGTAACACTGAGTTAATGTGTCTTAATTTAATGTGAAAGCACCAATTGGTAACTATGGAAAATAACAAAAAATATGCACTTAACCATCATAATTGTTCTACTGAAATATCAATCAAGCAGCTCTGGCTTACGTTTCTTACTTTTAAATTGGTGCTTTCAACAACATGATTCTTCTATCCCTTTCTATAGTGTAGGCCATTCTTTGATGGTCACTGAACATTTTTGTCATCTTCAATTTTTTGTAAATGTCAGGTAACACATGAGATGCTCTGGCTGTGGTCACTGAACCATGTTGTGTGCTGATGGTCACTAAATACACACTGCAGCATGGAAGCATTTATATTAAGCATACCAAAAGTCTGAACTTTAAATATGGGCAAGAGCAGTGTTTCCTAAGGAAGAATGATTAAAAATAAAGAAACAATTTAACAATGGGACATTATATTGTTTTATGGTTCTCCATGAATTGTTATTTCATATTGATCATGTTTCCAGGAATCTGAGGGTGAACTGTATTGAAGTCCATAGTGATTTTATTCAGGTTTCAGTGATAGAAGCTCTGTGAGCTTTGAAGAGCTTGTACCATGCTTCTGTATTCCTCACTGCAAACTAAGTACCACGTGAATGATAGACAGTAAAGAATGAATGGGGATGTTTGCTCCATTCTAGAGAGGACTTTCCAATGAGTGGCTAGTGTGAAACAGAATTAATTTGAAAAATTTCATGGCAACAAACTTTCCGTGTTAGAGATTAACTAATCCTTGTGTGGTTCTGTGGCAGTATCAAGTCCTGGATCAATACCAAAGTTGATTAATAATGCTGAGAAAAGTTTGCAGTGCTTCAAAAAAATTAAACGCTATTTGTATGTTGCCATACATTCATTCAGTATTTCCTAATAGAAGCTTCTGGAAAATAAAAATGAACATTTGACTGGTGACCCTGTGTCACGGGAGCTTGGGGACATCCATGTCAAGAACTAACAACGTAATTTTTCTGTCAGAGCCAGCAGGGAAACTCTGAACTGTTAAATTGCTTGTAAATACATTGCTTTAGTGCATTTTTCTTAAAGCTGTGCTGGTTGTGGAAAAGCATTAGATGATGTAAGTATAATTTTAAAGCTGAATCCTCTGTGTCGAGGAACCGACCAAAGCTGGCAGTGACACGTCTACATGATAGTTCTTTTTTCTTTCTTCATTAGTTTTATCAGCTTTTGTGTGATTAAAAGATCGCTTGCTTTCCCTCTCTCCAGAGGTTTAACACAATGGATCACGTGGGGACAGCGGATGCTGAGGACGACCCTGGATCCCTGCCACGTCTCGCCCCCAGCCCTCACAGCGAAGCAGTGGCACACGAGTTTAAGGAGCTGTCCCTGCAGCCCAGCCAGTGCTTGCCTCCTCTCAATGAGCGCAAGAATGGTGAGTGCAACAGGAGCTGTTCTCCCTTTGCTCTGTTGTTTTCCCTGGGAATAATGATCTTTGTTTGCTCTCTTCAAATAACATCGACTGTTCTCACTTGCCTTTCCCAAACCACGTTCTGTGGAGTTAAAGTGCCCATAGTGTTTGCTTGTCATGGAATGTGTCTGGAACAATTTCACCCATCGTGGCGGATGAGAGCCTGACCTTAAAACTCCAACTGGAATACTTTGCTGAGGCACATAGAATGGAGGCAGTATACTTATAAATAATTTGTAAGCAATAGATAATGTACAAAAGAAGTATTAATTACCTGTTCTTGAGAGGAGTTTTATTATTATCAGACTAAAAAAAGGAATAATTCAGAACAGATTTTTCTGCAAAAATAATACTGAGTTGAAGTTTCACATAGTATCCTAGAAAGTTTAATTCACCACATAGTTTATGGAAGAACAATGAAAGAAAATAAGATTTACATTTCAGAAGCCTTTCCAGTATCTCTCTGTTGTTGATGTTGGCATGGCAACTGAGAAAAAACGTGCTTCCACTGGTACAATAAGCATTGGGAAAAAATTTGAATCCAAATGTAGACTGCAAATCCAAATGTAAGACTGAATCCAAATGTAGGCTCATCTTTATTGGAAAGAAGGCAGGAACCTTTTGTTTGTGGTGTTTGTTTTCCCAGGCTAGTATCTTAAAATAATAAAGATTTGATTTTTTTAATATTAACTGTCAGTATTGGGAACATTGAAAGTATGTAAATGCAGTATTTGATTTTGAAGGGTTTCTTTAATGAGCATTGATAGCAGTAAGCTATTAATGAATTCAGTTGCAACGGCGTAAGCATTATTACATAAGAAGGCAGCGATCTGAATATCTCTGCTTTAAAGCAGAAAATATGATGTCCTCTTGCTAGGCTGTGTGTATCTCACGTAGCTAGGGATGTGTCCATGTCACAGCACTCAGTTTCACAAGCACAGCAAGGCTCTGTAATTTCACTCAGGAGGCACCAAGCCTCCCATGGTGCTTTGCTTGCACCCTCAGAACCATACTGAATTCCAAGCCAGAAAAACAAAATAATGGGAAAACGTGGCAGGGGAGAGACATAGGCTTAGCTTTTTTGGATATGGAATGAATACCACTTTGAACACTTGGGCTTGTGTTCTACAATTGCTTCCTTATTTTTGTCCATATATGTAGGTCCTGATATAGAAAATACTGTGTTTTCTGGTATATTAATAAACTATTTTAAACTAAGGGAACTGCAACTTATTTATTAGTACTTTGTCTCTATATCCTTAAGAATTTTGTAATGTAGAAAAAAGATATGTAACTTTTTGTCATGTAATATTTGATATTAAATGGATAATCTGTATGATTCAGGGATGTACTTTGAATCTGAAGTCAAACTTCACACATCTGAAGGCTGCTACCAACTTCATATTCATGAAATTAAACAGCAAAAATCCCTTCCGAGGTGGCCAACTTCTGAAGTTCTTTTTATAAGTAATCTTGCTGAGTATGTAAAGTGTGTATTTATCCTGCTCATGTAATGTCATTGTTCCATCATTGTTCTGCTTTTATGAATACAGAAAAATTGTCAAACAAGCAATGAAATAAGTTTTGATCCTAAACTTATCCACATTTGCTGTTTAGTACTTCATTTTTAGATCTTCTGTATCAGATGATTGTTTCTTTTCTCAGGCATCCCTCCTGTAACTCGAAAATACTCTTGTACTTTAATAAAGTAGGAAAATAATTTGTAGACAAGTTTTGTATTAACTTCAAATAGAAGCTGTTAGTTATTTATTTTCCAAGGAAATATCAGAAGCAAGAGATTCTAATGCTTAGGGGCTCTGGCTTCTTGGAATAGCAGATTTTCATAAATAAGGGAAAGAGGGGGGGAATTAATAATTTGCAAGATTGCCTTTCCTTCCTCTGTGCCAGTTCTCTACACCAGTTGGTTTATGAACAGTTACCCTTCATTATTTATCATAATTCCTCTTATTTAGTAAAACAACTTTGTAAGTATCAGGCCTCCCACAAAGGTTTTTATGTCCTCTATGAGGAAATTCAATTGTAGGAAGCTCACATAATGGGCCACGGCCTCACATCATTTAGGTTCTTTTATAAGACTAAGTCATTTTTTGTTTCCAAGGGAGTTTTTAGCAAAAAAAAAACAAACAAAAAAGAATAGCAAATAGAACTGCAGAAAAGATTGAGAGTTCATATTATTGGAGAACTGTTTTGAGGAATAAAATCTCGCAGACATGGTAAAGAAGCATTTGATGGACACCAATACCATTTTCTACTCTTTGCTATTTTTTTGCTATTTCTCATGTTAATCTAATGTCCTGCCACAGAGAATACTCTTCCAGTAGTACTTAAATAACTCCCAAGTGTCCTGAAGAGGAGCATCCCGTTATGTTTCCTGCTGTTACGGGAAAGAAAGAGCTGACTGCCTCTGACTTTACACTGACTGGCTGTTGTTCCTGGAAGCAGTGGCCATTCTGCGTTCCTGTTATTTTCCTGAAGCAACAAGAAGAGCTGTGGGCACTGTGATCTTGCAGAGCACCGAAGCTTTCGCTCGCCCATAATTCCAGGATTTAGTCATTTTGGTTAACGGGAAAATATGAGCCTCGTTTTTCTAGAAGTTGTGAAAGTCAAAGTTAAAAAGAGTACAAGTAAAATTTGAATTTGATTTATTGATATTGAAGAAGCTTTAAAAATCAGTATCTAACTTTTTAAAATTAGTATTCTAACTTTTACCAAGACTGGATTTCTTCTGGGGTATTTTAACAAGTCAATATTTTACGAAGTCTAAGTATAAAAGGCTTCCATATACAAAAGTACAGTGGCATTTCATTGAAAAACATGAAATATTTAAGGATTTCTGTTGAATATTTTCATGCAGGAAGCATTATATTTCCTGTGAGCTTCAGTAGTGATTCTTTAAACTTTCTGTTTACTTCTATGAGACGCTTGGATGCAGTCCAGTAGAAGGCTGAATTATTTTAGTATTGTCTGCATAGCGTTCAGCTTTTATAAGTCAGGAGAGAAACTGCATTTCAAATTTGTTGTTAACAGGACAAGTGTGGAAGGCTCATGGTTTGGTTTTACGTGGAATTAATTCACAGCAGGGTAGGAGCAACGAATTTGCAGGCACATGGCAATAGCTGGAGATGTTATACTGAACTCCTTTTTTTTTTACGCTTCCCTTCCTTTGCCCCCAGAGATCTCAGTCATACAGCAGATCTGGCATAAGAGTTCAGGTGAGCGCTGCTCAGTATTCTTTGGTGCAAAGTATCATGGCACAAATTAACCTGCGCTGAAACTGGTGTTCTTTGAGTTGACAAAGGAACACTTAGATGTTCTGGAAACTCTGTTGAAGAGATTGTAACTTCCAGCTGAGGATCAGTGACAAGTAGTTTGAGGGAAACAGCATTTTAAGCTTCTCCACCTAATTACTAGGTGCAGGAGTTTACTCAGTGAATAAAGACTAAAAGGCAATTTATTTGAGGAGTGAGAGAAAGAGAAAAGCAACAAAATATTCTCTCCAATCTTATCCTGTCAAGAAAGTGTGAAACGGAAATACCAACCAGTTACCATTTCATAGTATAATTGCAGGGAAATTAATAGGAATTTTCAAATTGATTTGCAAGATTTAATGGTAGGGCTGAAATACTTCAGCTGAGTCATCTGTAAAGCAAACACTTCAGTTATTTGGGGTTAGAAATACAAACTGCAGAACAATACCTGAACTTGTGTGCAGTAACTTCTCAGTGTATCTATTTGTGTGTTGTAACAAAGAATCCTCTTTCTGGGACATCATCTGGTAGTCTTCTGGACTGTCCCAATTTTAAGGTTTCCCTTTTTCTTTTGACCAGCTGTTTTCAAGCTGACAGCCATGCACGGTACTGAATTATTAACAAAATGTCTTTGAGTTTCTCATTAGTCTGCATCTGCTTCTGGATAATTAGCAAATACATGCTCTGCATTGATTGTGTAAGCTAATTGCAATGACTTATCATGCCTTTGCTCTGGAGGCCAACTGTTGCTCAGCTTTCTAAAAGCAGCAAAAGCTACCTTTTCATTGGTTCTACTTTTCAAAGACAGTTCTGGTAGACTAACGGCAACCACTGGTGTATAGTCCAGGTCTGTCAGGTGAGCAGTTGGACTGCTCACACAAATAAGGATTGGGAAGCAGACTGTCATAGTCTTAAAGGCTCCTGAAGAATACTTGTTTGTGTACACTTCACCTGTACTTGAATCTGGAAAGCTTCTCTGTGTCAAGCTGCTGTATGCTTAGGCAGGATGGTGGCTGGGGGAGGAAAAATGTGACACAGATGAGTCTCTTGTTTGGGAGCGAGAGGAAGAAGGTTGATGACTAGGTGTTGTTTAGCTGGATGGCCGTGGAGGAAGAATGACAAAAGTAGTAGGCATCATGGCACAGCTCAAGTACTTGTCAGAACAATATGCTGCTCACACACTGTACCGCACTTTCACAAGCCTGTGTCTGAGAGCCAGGAGGTGGCAAAGAGAGGGAAGGACAGGCTGTCTGCTGCTGACAGCAGGAGGGTGGATGGGGATGATGCTATGTGCTGCCTTCCAACCTGCTATTTCAGAGCCAGAGGGTGGGAATGGATTGCACACGCAGATACCATCAAAAAAAAACAGTACTGCAAGAGCAGAGCTTTCTGCATGCTGCATTATTTTCCAGCACTGGTAAGCAAGCCATTTTAACTGTTAGAGATGGAGGATCTCACCAAGGTCACAAGCCATGCAGTCCTAGTTGTTTGAAGGTATCCATAGAGGGAGAAGTTCCTTGCTTCTGCATTTTACAGTGCCAGCAGTTCTGGCCCATTTCACCTGGTTCCGTGACTATGCCAGGGTGGAGGGACTTGTGCCCTGGGAAAGGAGGGTAGGGAAAAGACAGGGAGATGGACCTAAAAAGAAAACAGCGGCAACGAGCTGAGGGGGAAAACTAATTTACCAAATATGATACCAGAATGTGAGATAGCACAATACAATACAGTGTAATTGGAATTGAGGCTAATGATTGAGGCTACTAGGTTTTGATGGACAGTAAGTTACTGTTGTGCATCCACAGGTGAGAGCTTGGTTACACTCCTGTAATAAAATGTGTGTGCAATTGGATGGATCCCATGCAGGCCATTGACTGTCCTTTACCACTCTGTAGGGCTGCTTCAGCAATTTGTTTCGGTTGTAAATCACATTGGATCATGTGTGCACATGCTCTGTCCTCTGCATTGCTCCTCAGTTTTGCCCCATGTTGCTAATTGACATCTGCTTCTCAGAGCAAGTAAGACTCAGAGAGAAAAAAGAGTTCTGGGACAATTAACATTTTTAAGTAGAAGACAAGAATGTAAAACCATATTAGAAGAAGTTAGTCCAAATAAATCAGTGCTGCATGAGAACAATGATATTCAGGAACCAAAGCTTTAAGGTATTCAAGGTTGGATGAGAATGACAGCTTCCTGTGGGACCACTACAGGACTTGGGGGCACGGTAATTACTATGAAGTTCCAAAAAAAAAAAATCCAAATGGTGGATGTTGAATACTGCTAGAGGGGATGCAGGCGGTACTCAGAACTGAATGAAGTCTACATCACACTTAACTTAATTATATGGTTTAGATGAACTTAATGCACCAAGGGTTTATGTTTTTTTTGACATCTAGAAGAGTCACATGTGTACTTCTTATCTTATACTTACCTTATACTTCCTACTCTTATCTTCCACTCCTTCATTATGTAGCACTGGTAACACATGTTCTTGACATAGCTTAATGACTTCTAAACAAATTCTTAATCCTCTGTGCACTTAACCGATTTTGAGCTGCAAATTTTATACTAAGGAATCAAGTGAAATTTCACATATTCTCTGTGTGTTCATCCACATCAATTTTTCCCACTTTTTTGAGATCTCTCTATTTTTTTTCTCTCCTAACAGTACTGAGTAGGTTACTGTCCATAGAATTAAGAATTTTCTTGAGACAGCTGGGAGAGAGAAAAGTAGAGGGAAGAGAGTAGTGGGAAGACTTGAGAACAGCAAATGGAAAACAGTTTGGATTGAAGTAAAAAACTGGAACAGAAAATGAAGTGTATTCTAAAAGATAGAGCTAGATAGAGTAATATACAAGTTGTATACGTACACACTAGGAGTGTATGTGTTTAGTACAGCATATAGGTGGTGTGTGCAGTGTGTTCTGTAGAAGTACACAGAAGCACAGCGTAAGGTAGAAGTGAAGACTGGCCGTCTGCAGAGCTTGTGGAATCCTGCGGCAGTGCCGAAAGCCCTGCTGGGCACAGTGCTGAGCTGCCTGCTCCGGCTGGCCCTGCTGGAGCACGGGCCTTGAACTAAAGGGTCTCAAGATGTCAGCTGTTCTGTGATTGGGCTCTTCTTTAGGTTTTAGTAGTCCGTGGAGCATGCAGTGTGAATATTCTACTAAATAATCCTTCCTAAGAACACACAGAATGTTGTAATTAAAACATAGCTGTTTGTGTTTATTTTTGTGTGTATGTTTTCAGAAATGGCATCAATAGAAAAAACAAATGTCTCTGTGACCCTAATAAAATTTGAATGTTATCTGTTTGGAGAGAGCAAAATGAGTAGGTGCTGATTTCCCAGTAAATCTGTCTTTGTCATTGGTAGTGCCAGTTCCCACAATCCTAACATTCCCAGGGCATCAGTCAGTGTCTACAAGGAACAATTTGCAAATGTTAAAGCATGTGAAAAGACGTACAGGCCAAAACTCAGAGCTCTCTAGGGACTGTGACCCCTCAGATGGAATATATTTTCACAGGCTACATGAAAGAATTCCAGCAGGGTCATTCCATTTGGTAAACTTCTAAACAAACGTTCTGTCATTTTAGTTTGATTTATAGATTTTCTTTTTAATTATCTGCTTATTGTGAAGAGATTAAGATGAGAGACGTGACCTTTGACGGACTCAATTTAAGGCATCTGGTATATATGAAGAAATTCTGATACAGGGATTGGCAATTGACTGATTACAGAAGATAGGGAAAGTATGTTTACTTTTAAAGAGATCTCCTGATCAAACTGCCTGACTCTGGCATCTTTTTTCCCGGAATTCCGTGTGGATAACTACATGCATAGCTAGAAATTAATGTTAATTTTAACTTCCAGTGTGTAATTATTATGAATTGCTAGAATTAAATCCTAGCTGCCTGTGTTATTCTTGAAATGTTAGTGTGTGGTACAGCTGCTACGAGTAGTGTCGTACAAAGAAAACTGGTGATGTACAGTAGTTACTATGTGAGCCCTTTGCAAATCACAGGTGGCATTCTCCTGGTGAATGCCTGAATATTGTCATTTAAAATGATATATTTGTGTGTGTATGTATGTATGTATGCAGTTGAATGCATATTTTTTGCTTATATACCTTTACATTTTTATTTCTTTAGTTATATATATATGGGTAAGGTAGAATGGTAGCATGTCTTTCAATTACGCTGTGAACAGTGCCAGTGTATGTTGTCTCCTGTTTGGCATTCACTGGGAGAAGAGAAGTAGGACCTGCAGACTTACAAATTTGAAATGACCTTGAAAAAGCTTGTCTTTTTTTTTATGGCAAGAGCAACTGAGGGAAGTGATGACCCTAATTTGGATTTTGGTTTTTGTTACCACAGTAGGGTAAGATATTAGCAGTATTACAAAAATTCTCAAATTTTTCATTTGACTTTTTGGAGAAAATAGAAGGAAACATTTGATGTTTTATGACCAAAAGAATGTGAAGACAAAAAGCTCAGTTAGAATCTTAAGGCTGTATTTAAGATGAGCCTAAATTCACCTCTGTTTGATGAATGTTGTATGTGTGCAAAGCAAAGAACTTACGCACTGGTATAAAAAAAAAAGTCTTGCTTTGTTTCTACCTAACAAAGCAGGATAAAAATCTGTTCTAAGTTGGAATTTTGTAAAAACAGAGAAACCCTCAGTTACAGCTCAAGTTAACACATTTTTTCAGAGAAGTATAACAGGTATTGTTCACATGAATATTTTAGTCTGTGTACTCAGAGCACCGTTTTACTGTTTGAAGAAGTCACTGCACAGATGAAGAACTGAGTTATCCTAAGACAGTGTGAAGAACCCAGAAATTTAGAAGTGTCCATAAATGCAGGTTGTGTCTTCCTGCGCCCGGCGGAGGTGAGGCTGCCAGGTGGGGCCACGGGATGGCGGGTTGAGGCGATGAGCCGCGGCGTGGCACGGAGTGATGGCAGCGTGCAGGGAGATCCTACGGGGCAAAGCCATGTTTCCCTCTTGCATAGTTCTAAAATTCTACAGCAGGCGTCTGTTGTTGCATGTAGACTTGTTCCTACCCGATGCCGTGAGAGCAAAACAGTTTTTCTGAGGGGAGATGTCCTTTATAATTTCAGGGTGAAGGATGTAAAATACCAGGGAGGGATGTGGAAAGTTTCTATAACGACAGGGGATTTAGGCCAAAGGGAAGGGAATGTGCACCTTCTGGAGTTAACTTCGATGTGCAGCAGCTACTTAAAATTGCATATAGCTTATTTCTTCGAAGTACAAAATATATGCAATAATCTTCTTTTGCCTTATGGCGTGTGGCAGATCATTTGAGGGGGATCCCTTTCCCCAAAACCTTCCTGATTGACACTGAAGCTGATGACTCACCTAAGATGAATGTAAAGTGCTGGAGAGAATGGCAGATCAGGAGCTGTGGGAGGAAACGCTTCTGAAACTGCTGTGGATAACAAGAATTGTAATTAATGCAAAAAGTAAAATAATAGAACGCTCATTTCTCAGATAATGACAACAAGGAGTAGAAGCTCTCCTGTACAGCAAGGAAACGCGTGGAAGCCATGAAATGCTCTTCTCACTTATTTCTGCTAGTTAAAGCCTCTGGAACAGGGCTGGGGCTGGGAATGTTCCTCGACATTTTTTTCAATTGCCAACAGGCAGCTCTGTTGCCTGATGAAAATTAGTAAGTAATGAATGTGCCAGTTGGGCAAAGACAAAGTATTGCTGCTGCCTGCAGCAGTGTGAGGAGCTGTGGGGGAAAGGGGTGGAAAGGGGAGAGTCCTCAGCGGTAGTTTGTCTTAGGTATCAGCAAATGCTGCTCCTTCAGCAACTGCTGGATTTATTTTTAACTGCTTGACTCATTCTTTGTCAGATGATTGACCGTCAAGCTGCATGCTGAAACGCGACTGTGCAGAAGAAGCAAGCAGAGCTAAAGGAGAAGGGGGAGGAGTGGTTTTCTGGGAAAAGAGGCGGGATTTGAGAGTTCGGCTTCACGGGCTCTGTGCTGTCATTTGAGTGAGTTACAGGCTCCAGAGCAGACTGAGCGTCTCACAGGTCAACGTAGACAGTGAAGGATGATGGCTGCTTTTGGCTGCAAAGAGATGTGACTGCTCATTTCTTAGGAGAAAGAAACTGAAGCAGTGTTCGGGACAGCAGTGCACTGCTTGGTGACAAATTAATATTTTTTTCCTGTGCTGGATGTTGCCAGTCTAAAGGATTCTCACCATGATCGATAGCTGCAAGAAGCAGCAACAGGGCTTTTCTGAGATTTTACCTGCTGGAGATGTTAAGCCACTGAAGGAGAAGGAATGCCTTGAGGTGAACAGCCAGAGAAGTCTCAAGGAAGGTCAGTCTCTTACTGATTGGGGGACAGAAAATTCAGAAGAACGGTGCATTCTCATTTCACAAGTATTTCTGGGGTCATACTGTATGTCGAGGAGTATCTTTGCACAACAAATTAGGTATTGTTTTCCCTCTAAAAGCTGAATTCAGAATTTAGTTGTTAAATAATGATCATCATAGCTTGACAGAAATTGTACCGTGAAGAAAAATGAGCGATCGCTCTCTTCAGAGTAATACGTAGTTCTGAATTCATGAAGAACTCTGAGATTTTCTGTAAATGTTGCACAAAACCCTCCAAAATGTCACTGAAATGAATATAATGAAATGGATATCATGAAATTTGACACTACTGATAACAAAAACCCACAGACTGTTAGTTCTGTATGTGCATTGCCACTGGTATTGCCAACACTGGTTTCCTCAGCTACTGTCTTTTTCTAGAATACCCTTCTTTTCCCCATTCTTGAATTAGATTACAGCCTGCTTTCCAGATGTCTGCTTTTGAAATTAATTCATATCTCCTTAAATGATTGTTATTACACTGTACATTAAATTAACACAACCCATAAGCATCGGTCTGTAAAATACGAATAGCTTGAGGATATTTGGAGCTTTATTTAAAGCTGACAAATGCTGCTATACGGAATTAATTTCAAGTAGTATTTGCTGGGCTGTGGCTATAGCACTGCTGAGGCATGGAAGCTGTCTCATTCCTTCTAGCAGGAGATATTCTTGTAGCTGGCCTGCATTAAGGGGGACTGGGAAGAGACCGCCTGAGGTCAGCTGGCAGCCCTGCAAGCGCACTGAGCTGGTGCATGATAACTTTCCAGGCACTTTGCAGTTCAAGACTCAGACTCAAACTTCATAATCCATCAGAAACAAGTTCTATTTTGTAGCAGACAGAGCTCCTTCCTCCCTTTTAGAGCACTCAGCCGTGGCTTTTGCTCCATGTATCATTGGGTTCTCTGGTGACACAGAGATTTCTTCTTAGTTCATATGACATGATTTATTTCTTCCTTTCCCCTTCCCACATGAGAAGCCTTTCTCAGAATTTAAATGCTGGCTTTGCTTTTGTGTTTAATTTGGATCTTAATAACATTTGAAATAGCAAAAAGATATAAAGTTTCTTACAGAATTCAGTAACTGGCAGTTTTTTTAAACAAGGGAGAAAAGCCACCGTGTTGCTAAGAAATAAGTTTGGGCTACAAAAAAATACTCATTTTTATATACCAAAGAGCTTATGGTTTGTTGTGTTTTTTTGTAATACTGCTTCTTTTCCTCCTGATGGAAAGACAGTGCTTGAAGAGAGAAGGCAAACAGTGGCTTCCTTCTCATAGTGTTTGCCTTGAGAACTCAAACAGTCCCACTCGAACCTGAGGGAATACAGGATTCCTTCTTCTAGCATTTCTTCTTTCTAAAGCTTAGCAAAACAAGCCATTTCTTTGTTATGTGTGTAGAACAAATTACTGAAAACATAGTAAATCTGTTATGCAGTGAAGACCTGCTATCTTCACCTTTTCAGTTTATAATATAAATATGTAGTTTAGGTATTTTTCAGATTTTCCCTTTCGTGTTCAGATACTTTTCAACACCATGTGTGAATGGTTAAAGCCAAAAAAAAATTAAAATTTGTTTAGCAATCCACAATGAAGTATGTAGAAATCTGTGTAATTCAGAAGGTGACATAGCCTTTGCTTCCTAATCTGTTTTCTGTAAGTTTGATAAATCTAAAAATGATAGTTTGCTTATTTCAGGAATAAATTCTATTGGGTGCAGTCTTTTTTTAACTTGCTTCTTTACAGGGAAGAAGAGCTTGGTGGAAACACAAATCCTAATGCTGACTTTAACAGATGAATATTAAAGGCACAGGAAGGTTAGGTTACAAGGATTTTATTTTCTTCGCGTAGGCTAATGACTATTCAATAAAATATATAGTGTGGTATCCTATAGTTACTTATTATCAGTTCTGTGAAAATATTTCTTAGTTTTACACATTTTATCAAAATTGCCTTTGTAGGAGCAAAGAACAAAAACAGTTTGTCCCTGGGGCTCACTGTGCAAAGGTAGCTAAGCAGCTTCTTCAGAAATTCCCGAAGCACTGTCATCTCATAGCAAGCAAACAGACAACACATCTAGAAAATTAAGTGAAAAGCCTTGGATGAAATAAGGGCATCTTGTGCATACAGTTAGTAAGAAAGAGTCCATGTGATCAACAGTGCGTATTTTAGGAATATGTTTTGGCCACGTTTGTAAACGAGCAGTGAATTTGGGCAGTTTTGCTTTGTACCCCGGATTGTTCCAGTACAGAAATTACTGAGCTTGTTCAAGAATGTACAGCTGTGCAGGGAAGTTCTTGAAGGGATTATAAAATTGGTGGAAGAAATGAGGATGGTGCTATCTTTCATGTATTAATCCGAGCTTCAGAGTTACCAGTTGCCCGCCAGTTACCGTAAGGAAACAAAGCTGACCAGGAAAAAATGTTTTTCCTCCCTCTCTCCCCTTAAAGCATAATTAATTTCCTGGGTTCATTTTGCTTTTTTATTTTATTGACTTGTGAGGAACTGCAAACTGGCAAGTCCTAGAAACAGCATACAGGGCAGAATGAGAGAAGCACAGGCACTGCTCAGGTGCTTGCTGGAAATATCTTCATGCTATCTGGTTAATGAGTTACCAGATTGAGGCAGGAGTGGTTACTTCCCTTCGTCCATGCAGTTAAATCGATACTGCACGAGAGCTGTTTATTTAGCACATTTCCTGCATGTTGAGTACTGGTCAAACTCTGGACTTTTACTGCTCTCCTGCCGTGGCATAAATTCCTGAGGATTCTGCTGGCGTTTATTTAAAAAAAAAGTTTTTCTAGATAGTGTACATTTATGTAAGTATATTTTAAGTATTTATATATAGTGCCCCTCATCAGTGGCAGCTTATCGGTATGTTTCTTAAAACACTGACAAGGAAATGCCGAAAAATAGTATACTGTTTGTTATAGTTAATCAAAGGAAGCACTTCAAATGCAGTACACTGATCCTGTGAGGTTATATTACTGTCCTTAACTTTGCCTACCATAAATGCTCTCTTTAATGACAGTGGGATAATTGCATGTCTTACAATTAAACCAACACACTACAGATTTTTCTGGTTCAGTATAGCACTTAAACAGAGAATAAGTGCATGGTAGTGCTATTGTAATAGCCACATGCTTGAATACCTTGATAAACCAAGGTCACACTGTAGTAATTATATGTTATATATTATCTATATGCAATTAGGGGATACATTGGCTAACCAGGAGCTGTAAGAAAACTTGCTTTGCAACTCCAGTCACGCCAAGATTTTCCAAAGCTTTCAAAGAAAGTAAGGCCTAAGGCCACTGCTGCCAAAAAATAGGTGCCATCTCGTTCAGCCTTGTGCTGTTTGCTGCCATCTTCTTTCTCATGCTGGCATTAGTGATTATGCTGTTCTGGATTGAGCTGGATCAGTGAGTTTGTGTCACTGAAGGCTATTTCAGTAATCTTGGATTTCCCAGGTCAGAGTACTGACCTGGAAGGCTACATCTTTGCTGGTGCTGCTGCAAGTGGAGCAGCTGTGGTTGGAGAGAGGAAGAGACCGTTACCTCTTCATTGGCATTCTGCAGTCTAAGATCAGATTAAGTTATGAAACCACGCTGAAGCCGCTGTCTGTTCTGTTGCAGTGCTGGAGGTTTCTTTTCCTTTAACAAAGCATCCAGCAGTGCATGTATACACTTCCAGTCTTTCTAAGGCAGTGACTTTGTTGTCGTCCACTGAGCAAGCCCCTACAGTTATGTTATTGTCTCCATAGCAGAATTGACAGAATGCCATTGCTTCCACCCCAGGTTGCACCAGCCATCTTAAATATATATCCACCTTCCTCATTTTAGGTTAATGTGTAATCTTGTGACCCGGATGATTGGCCTGGGTACACATTTTGTTTGCTGCCTCTGCTGCGCATAGGAAGACTGTGTAGAATGGAGATATTAACTTCCCAAGGGGGCTTGGCTGGAAATTGTCTGTCATCAGTCAATGTATTACGCTCCAGACTTATCACAGAGCAAGTCTGTGGCTGATGGAGAGTTTGAACCCATTAGCCTCTTGACAGCGTGTTTCTGAGCTGATAGTAATAATGGAGGAAATACAAATCTGTTTTAAACAAACATTAATAGACAGTATTAAGGAGAGGGCTGTTGCAGATTTAGAATATGTAATTACTGTTCAGATACTTACCGTGTGCAATTTTACAAAATGCTTTTGTTTTTTCAGATTTCATACCCGAGATGGGAGTCTGTGTTGGTGGTTTGTGTTTTTTTTTTGATTTGAAAGATTTTGAAGGAATCGTAAAAATACAGGTTTTGCTTTTAACGTATACATATATATTCATCCCAGCAGACCTTCCAGTAATTTTAGAGCCTCTGCATGTTCTGACTTGTTTCTAAGCAACGTGTTCCATAGCAATAGGAAAAGATACAGACTGTTCTGTTTCCTACTCGTTTAAGCTTCTCAACTGACACTGTTGTGCTTCATTTTCTTTGTTTTTAATGATCACACTTCACTATCCTTCTGATCCAGCTTTTCTTTTCCTACTTCCAGTATGATAATGTTGCTTCCAGAAACAACTATGTGTACAATATTGCTGCTTAAATCACAGTGCTGTAGGATTTCCCTCCAGAATTTGGAAAAGATGGTTTGAAACAGCCCTCAGTACTCTCTGCTGCCACCATTTATAAGACAGAATGATGGTACAACTGAGTATCTGCTGAAATGAGTATGCATAAGAGACAGTTTTACTTTTCCTACATTGTGTTGGATATATTCTTAGCAGAAAATTCACATAAAAAATAATAGAAAAAAATACATAAAAATCTGCAAGAAAAGGCAAGGGATTTTTTTGTAAAAATAGATTTTTGTTTTTTAAATGACACTTTGGCCTAGGTGGTGTCAGATTTCTTTAATGATTAATTATTTCTATTTGAAAATTAAACTTATTCAACAGGTCGTTTCATCTTCAGGCTGGGGGTCAGTACGACTGTTGATGCATTTTATCTTTAGCCTGCTGAACAAGTTAGAATCACTTCCAACAAACCACAGACAGCTAATATTCTCACAGCTTTTTCCTCACCATCCTTCTTTCTTAGGCATGCCATGTAAATGAAAAGAGCACTGCGTCATCCCCTTCCTGAGTTTGGACACACAGAAATGAGTAAAGCTAGTTACTGTATTTGCTAACAAACTAGCTACTGTATTTGCTATCACCATAGATTGTTTGTGAAGGCCACCTGCCATCTGCTAAAACACTCTCCTACTTTACTGCCACCCTGCTGTTCACACACCTGCATTAATCCTGGTGCTGTGATGAGTCATAAATCACTTCTGATGGAGGACTGTATTTTGCAGTGCAGCAGATAGAACTGTCTTCTGCAGCAGTGCCTCCCTGCAACTAGAACGTGCTGTTAACATCTACTGCTCTGTGCATCAAGCCCAGTATGTCAGAGACTGCCTGTGTAAAGGCTGTTTCAAGGGAGGCTGTTTTCAATAGAGGCTTTCTGTGTAATAGATTTTAATTTAAAGGAAACAACCGTGTTTCCAGCACTGTCTGTTTCCATGGCAGCCAACCTAGCAGCCCGCACCGGAGTTCCTACCGCTCTTGGAAATTTCCAAGGCAGAATGCTGGAATGTTGGAGATGGCATTATCCCATTTTTTCTTGCAGTTTTAACACAAATAGCTCATTTCCACTGGAGGAAGTGGTGGGTTGATTACATAAAGAACTTTTTTTTTTTTAAATCAGTACATTATTCTTCTTGTTGTCAGTTGAAATAACTGTATGCTGATTAATGAACACCTCAGTGATTCAGTCTGTTGCATTTCTATCCTTGTTAAATGTCAACTATTTGAATACTTTCATAGCACCTTCTCTAAAAAGACAGCACTTCAACTTGAATTGAAAATAACAGGATATAAAATGGTATTAGATGAGGAACCAGTGCTAGAATTACTGCACACAGAACGTGTTCTGGTTTTTTTTCAAGACAAGGAGCAGTGGTGAAAGCTTGCCAGTCATGCAGATAGCATTGTTCCTGCCAGGCAACTATTTATTTTTGGCCTCCTTGCATTCCAGTTCTTGGATTATAGAGTACTACTTTGAGACACCTTTTCCATAGGATACAAATTACACATTTGTAACAAAGTGAACACAGGATACAAATTACACATTTGTAACAAAGCCAAGGCTAAAAATCACTTGCTCAACTTTGCTAGTAACTGTACTCTAAGTCATTTAATAGCACACTTCATTTTTACGTATTCAGAAAGTAATTGGGGAAAACATGGAAATCGTGGGATCTCTTAGCCTGGTGCTGAAGTGTTAAACTTAATATCATGCACTGACTTGAAAATAAAAAAGAATACAGGCTCCACCAGGTCAGGAGTCTGACTGGCCTCTGCATGGTTTTTATTCAGAAGCAGTTGGAAGACAGTTCTTTGGAGTGGCAGCGGCGTGAAGGGGACATTCCTGGCAGATAATTTGAAGTGCAAAATGCTTGTGTTTTAGCAACTGCATTTGCTCAGTGGTGTTAACAAAGCCCTTCTTTTGTACATAGATCTTTAAATATAAGAAATAATACTAGTAAAGTTTGCAGCGTATCAACATATTTAAATCTTTGTCAGTTCTGGGCCTTAAATTTGGAGATCCACCTTCTATGATTGTGGATGTTGTGTATGTTAACTATCTGATTTTAAAAGCATAAGAGTGAGAAGCAATCAGGCAACAAGCTGCATGGATTCACCCAGAAAAGAGCAGTCTGTTCAGCACCACGTTGAGTAAGGTGCACCCGGAGGAGCTTCGCTTCGAAGCACCTCATTTCTCTTGAATTCTCCCTTCCCTGGATTTCATCATTTTGTCTGGAGATGGTTATTAAAAAAAAAAAAAAAAAAAAAAAAAAAAAAAAAAGGAAAGGAAAAAAGAGAGATATATATAGACAGAGAACAAATAATACTGTGTAATCAATTAGTATAATGCCTCGATAGATTTCAGATTATTTATAATATCTGTCTTCTGGTCTTATCCATCTTCCTGTCTTATTAGATTTACTTTATATGTTACTGACTGCTGCAGAAATCTTTTCCTGAGTGGATTTCTGCTTCTATATATAATCAGTAAAGTCAGTTTTAGATTTGTTTAAATTAGATTTAAATTAACCTAAAAACTACTGTATAGTTTCTCCCTGAAATAAATTTGCAATTCTTTGCTAAAATTGCAACTTGAGCTCCATTCTCATATGTTTCATTCTTGTCTTTGAATATGATTTCATCACATCTCCCTTATTAAAACCTTTTAATTTAGTTTCCATGACTCCCATCTTCCATATCTTTCTGATTGATGCAGCTTTCTGTGAGTCCCCATTTCCTTTCTAGCTTTTTGTAAAATAAATTCTTAGTTCCCTTCCTTCATACCCACTACAGGTCCACCTTCAATGTAATGATACAATTCTGTATATCATGTATATCTGCTGAGTTGTAGGGCCAAGTCTCTGTGACTGCAGTGACATAATAAAGGTCCTTCCTGCCGGTGTCGTGACACGCAGGCTCTGCAAGCTGACTTTTGTCCAGATGGACCTATCCAACTCATGTACCACAGGTTGCCATCTCCTCCTTAGAAACATCTCAGCTTCTTTATTTCCGTCTCCATGTGACTAAAGGCATCTTAAACCCTTCTGTCTTTCCATGATGTATAAATACTACATTTTTTCCTGGTTTGCTTTGCAAAAGCAAAAACAATTTCAGCTTTTCATCTCTTAGAACTAGCATACTACTTTTCAATTTGCAGCATCTTCTGTTAGACACTCTATTTTCTTTAGTCACACAATTTGGAATTAATTTTTGTTAAAGAATTCGTTTAAACTGTTTGGAAAACAAGAGGTAAGATACCTACGTACTTAGGTTTATTTTTTGCCAAATAGATTTGCTTTGTCCTCTGCCATTTCCTTTATCAGTTCCACCAATCACACTCATGGCCAAGCAACATTCATTTCAAGAATTGACAGAAATTCTGTCAACCACAAATACAAATAACACATCCTGGGGTATATGTGTTTGCACCATTGATGCTTAGGTGGTGTAGGGCTGTGCTTTTGTTTGCTTGTTTGTTTGCTTGTTTGTTTTCCAGAGGAGTCTCAGCAGTGGCATACACCTCGGGCAAACAACGCATACTTTGGAGAGATACAGAGGAAGATAGAGTAGAAGTACTGAAGCAGTTATTTAGCTTGCTTGTGTTGTCAAACTGCAGTGTGAGGCCTTTCTGATTTTTTTTCCCCCACAAACTTGCCAAGGAAAAATGAAAATGCAATAACCATTAAATGCTGAGGTGGTAGGACGTGTTTAGGCTGCCCAGTCCAACCAGGTGACCTAGCAGTAAGCAGCTGTGTTAGTGCAGTAGAATGCCAAATGCCAAACAGAAGTTTGCTCCCTTTCATATGAAGATGGAAAAATCTTTGTCTGAGAATCATGTCAGTGACTGGATCTGGGAAGGCAGCTCTAGGTCTGCTGCTGTTCCATGTTCGCACATGTCTGTTCTTTGTAATTCCTGTGTAACAACACAACTTCTTGTGTAACAATATTGTAAACTCTGAATAGAACTGCTGTGGCACAGCCCTGAAATGTTTGTATTTAAATTCGCGGTGTTTGAGTCACATAAGAAAATAACGTCCTTGTTGTCAGCATTTGCCTCGCTATTCCCGGTAGCAGTGCTTAAGCCAGAGGAGTATCCTTCCTGTACTGCAGAACAGGAAATAAGCTGGTTCCTTTTACATTCTGAAAACAATGAAGTTTGTCCTTTGCCTAACTTTTAGAAATTACATCCATTTTGATGTTTTGGACAATGTGTTACTTTGTTTTGCTTCCTTGTGAAATACAATGGAAACAGCATGTCACAACCATACATCCATAATAAACTATTAAAGCAAAATTTGAGAATGTAAGTATTACAAATTTAGTGTATTTTTTCTTGACCAAGCATCCTGACCATCGCTCAAATAAAAGATGAAATTTCACATTAGGTTAACAGCTATACACATCTAAGAAATAGTGAAGCACTATGATAAAACGATACAAGCATAAGGGAAAATTAACTATTAAAAAACCTTTTTTTTTTTTCTGGAGGGGAAGTATGAGTTTTTTATGATAGATGTTTGAAGCAGTCCTTTTATCAGATGTGACCAATTAACAGCAAAATCCATTGCAAATAAGGATTTAGATTGCTGCAAATTATGTTCCTAGCAGTTGATCCTTAATGGTGCCTGTCCTAGAGGTTAGTTAGGTCCAAATGTATATAGCAAAAATACTTCTGAAGTTGAATACTTGGCATCTTTGAAAGTTTGTCTTGAACTTTTAAGGGGGATATTATGCTTACATTTGAATGGTTGTGTTCTTTTGTCAGTACTTCAGCTGAGGCTACAACAAAGACGGACACGTGAACAGCTGGTGGACCAGGGCATCATGCCACGTAAGACTTGCTTTAATTCTAGTAATTTTTATTACTATAATGTATTAAGTATGAACTCACATATAAAATAATGAAGATCGGGATTTCTCTAAGATCTTTAAAAATAACTATCATTTGAAAGGACCAGTGGAATCCTTACAGTTACCTAAATGAGTGGGAAGTAAATTCATCACGCTTACCTAATGTTACAGTTAAAATAGCCACTGTGATGAAATTGCAAACTTTTCACATGAGTAGACAGTGATAGGACAAAGGGAAACAGTTTTAAAGTAAAGAAGGAGAGATTTAGATGGGATGTCAGATGGAAGTCCTTTAAAGAGAGAGCGGTGAGGTGCTGGAACAGGCTGCCCAGAGAGGCTGTGAGAGCTCCGTCCCTGGAGGTCTTCAAGGCCAGGTTGGATGGGGCCCTGGGCAGCCTGGTCTGGTGCTTGACCTAACTGTTGGCAGCCTGCCTGTGGCAGTGGGATTAGAACTTGATGATCTTTGAGGTCTCTTCCAACCCAAGCCATTCTATGATTCTATGAAATAAATCAAATTTTATAAATGACTGAACACCAATACCAAAGCCAGCAGTATTTTAAGTATTTCAGTATTTTAAGGATAAGTGTTGCCAGACCAAACCAAAAGACACGCAGAAATTATAACTAGGGCATCAACAGGCAAGTCTTCTGTGTTAAATCTTGCATGATCATGGCTGTGATGTTACAGGACATGACTTTGGCTAGGCATTGTGCATCAAAAGCTTTTGTGCTTAGCTTCTTCCCATCGCTGCATACAAATACATTTCCAGGAATATACGAGGAGGCTTTGTTTATTCTGGGGTTGATTTTATTTTTCAGAAGGCTGCTGGTTTTTTTTACTAGTTGCCAGAAGTTCCTGATCCATTTGTCATATCTGGCAAAGCACCCAAGCTGGTGTAAGAGTTTGGTATTCTTCTCTTCCAGATCGGATTATATACTGGTAGTGAATGCCTTTAGATGCCATCTTTTGAAGTGTTGAGATGCTGCCGATCAGCTGTAGTGCGAAGTGTCTTGCTAAGGCAGCAGTGTCCTCAAGATCATAAATTTATTTATAAATGCATAAATATATTTATGCTACCAGGATTCTGTAATGCTGAGCTCCCAACTCTGAGTACCTGCCATCCTTCTTTGAAAGCTGTGCAAGAAGTTAGTAAATCATGAAGTTACTAAATCGTTTTTATCTCTAACTGTTCTACAATTGGAATCTAACTGCAGTTTATAGTGTCTGAACTCCCAGCATTTTATTTTGAAAGCAAGTAATTGACATGCTTTATGCAAATGCGCTTTATTGCCAGAGTCTGTTTCCCTTTATTTGATTGATTATATGAATTTTATTTCAATGTGTTAGAGATGATGGTTGTTTCAGCAGCACTGTGACACCTGAAATCAATTTAGGAATCACAAGAGGATCCTCCTGAATAAAGAAATATAGTGTCCTAGAAATCAACTCCAGCTAACCCTTTCCTTTGATATATTTTGTTTGTATCACACTTGGGCTCCCAGTACTATGCTGATTGTTTTCTATTATGTCTTCTAACTGGCCTCAGAATGAGAGGTACACAAAAAAACATGGAAAATACACTAGTGGACAGTGTGGGTTGAGACTGGACTCCAGATAATAGCACCAAGCTGTAGGAGACTTTCAGCAAAGTGATTTTTCTTGTGAAACATTAGTATATATATGTTACAAATAGCTCAGTGTGCACTGGTGAATTCTAGCTTTAAAAATTCTAACCTGAAAGCACAGTGTCTCAAAGCTAATCTCTTGCTGACAGTTTCCAAATACTCATCAGGCTTTGAATTGCTTTCCTATAGCATCTTTACCTTCTTAGGTCTATAGTGTTGATTATCTTTAGCAAGAGAATATGTTTCTTTTTGAGTTAAACCTGAAAAAGGTTCTACATTGTGAAAAAGTCGTTCAAGTTTTTGTTTTGTGGTATGTCGTCTCTGTTAAATGTATGGCAAAATCCCTTCCTTTTAACAATAAGTCTGTACTTGATATTATTTCTAGCTGACTAGCAGCTCTTCTCCTCTGTTTAGTGGCTAACGATGAGAACTTTTGTACACTCCAATGAGAATTATATCCTGTCATCCAATTTGTATTGCAGAATATATATTACTGTAAGTCATATTTCTGTACTGCCTTAGTGTATGTATAATGTGCATACATTACCAGATGGATAGATGCACACTATATAGACAGCCAACCAAGTGCCATACTTGCAAGTTTTTCAAGCCTCACACGAGACGTAAGCAGAGCTTGGTTTCCATAATCACCTGCTTCGTGGTGGAAGCTTGCTGGCATTCTCCTGCACAGGCAGAAGAGCTGTACCGAGGCTTGTCCTTTCTACCCCTGAATACTTCTCCTGTGGTCTGTCCAGAGATAAATTGTTCAGACAGTTTCACGTGATGATTGTTTCTTTCCTTCTCGCCTGGCTGTTTCACAAGGTTTAAGAACTCCTAGGCCTGTACACTTGCCACAGAGGCTCCTAGTAGAGGCAGTGGATATTCATCTGTCATCAGAGAAGTTATCACCAGCTCTTCAATGTGAGAAGTCTTGCTTGCTCTTGATACTGTACTTTATGGTATAGCAGGCGAGCACCTTCTCTTGTGACTAGCATAGCAGTAGTGCTATCTTTTTTCACTGGGGTGACAAGAAGAATTCAGTTCTGTCAGTGTGCACCATGATAAGGAGCATTGGATTTCAGAGACATAGCAGTTGGATTGGCCTCTTCTTTCTTCCGTTTTCAGTTCTGGTAAAAATAGTTTTCACACTCAGTAACCAAGGGGCAGCTGTCCACCAACATACACAAAGTACAGTAAGCTCATTTAGCTCATAAAGTTTAACTCATCGTGGAGCTTACCAAAGGAGTGATGACTCCTGAAAAATTCTTCCTATTGAAGGAAGTACAAATGAGGCCAGCATCCTGGGAGATCAAAGGAGACTGTAATAATTTCTAGCAATGAGTGGCAAGATCTCTGCTTTAATCAGGACTGTCTAGCTCTGAATGTAGAACGTGCTTGTCTTGTGCATTCCATCACAAAGGAGTACAGGGCTATACTCAGCAGTAGAACAGAGCTATTTTATACCCATCCAGTTTCTTCTGCTCTGATCAGGACAGAGAAATCTACAATTGCTTTGCACCCCAAATAATCCTTGACAAAGGATCAAAAGATTGACAGCCTCTGAAGAAAAGTGGGGACCTTCCTGTTGGTCTTCCTTCAGTTTCATCTAGAGAATTACCAGGCTTTGTTCTCCAGTTAAAAATTCAGTTTACCACTTTCTTAGATTTTCCCCAAGTAACAGCCTCTGCTGTACCTTACAGTTAATAATTAAGTCATAAAAACCTACCAAACTGTATGCCCCTGTTTAATATCAAGAACTGTGGTGAGACTTGAATCACAGTATGTGGTAGAATACATTAGAAAATAAGTACTTCTGGCTTCCCGCTCTCTTTCATCCTTGATGGTTCTTCTGGTTGCTATTAATTCTGCTTCAAGAGAAGGAGAAATTTATAAATTTATGACTCACTGCAGTTAATGTCCTCCAGACTCTGTCCTAAGATAATGTTGGTGTTGCACTGTAACCAGGAAATAAGCCTGCCAACTTTCTTCTCAATCCCTCCTGTTTTTTAGGGCAGACTATATACTTCACACTCTCAGTGTCAGGACATCTTTCTAAATCTTTCACTGGCCCAGATTCTTTTAGAACTGTTTGTGTTCACCGCTAAGAAATCCAGGGTTTGGGCTTCTGCTCATGGGCTGCCCGCACTTCCAGCTGCCCTGCACTCCCAGCACAGAAGACTCACAATGAGTGACTGACTATTGATGCCATGTTTCACTGACGAGAACGAACCGCTGTTCGCATAAAGGACACTGAAATCCTCCACCCAGCTGGAGGGTTTTATTGCTTATTTATTTACTGCTCCCCACGTGCCATAACATACGCTTACCCATTTAGAAAAAGACCATTTGCTGTAACTGATAACTCCCTGCCTCCCCAGCTTTCTCCTTTCCCTCATGTTCTTGCATATACAGCCCTGTGTTGAGAGCAATTCAATACCAGGATGTGCACTCCAACTTTTTTGCTAAGCAGCAAGAAGAGTGAGAGTTTGCCTTCTGTGGACAATATTACTCATAAGTGAGCTTTCTTCGTCTCTGTGGTAGATTTCTGCACTGCAAAGAAGCTGTGGATTTAAATCACAGCCAGGAAGAGTCAAACCTGTAGATGGCTACATCTTGCCTGGAAACATCTCCCCGAAAGTTTTTGAAAGGCAGTACACATGGCTGTCATCAGCAGTGTCTGCTGAAGTGGATTGTGTGTTTGTGACGGAGAAGAGCTGTGTGATCCCTGGAGGTCTTTCCCAGCTGTACCATTCCTATGATTTACCTGTCTTTTTTTTTTTATGAAGTACAGCTGGGCATTCTGCTGCTCTTGCATGATTTACACGCTAAGCAAATAGGGTTTCTAATATTAACGGTCTCCTTGAATATTGCTTTGAATTGATACATAATGTAGAATCATCCTATTTTCTAATCTGAGCACACAAAGCTTTTACAAAATTCTTGAAAAATCAGCATAAATACTTATTAAAGGACAATTCATCTCTTTCTGGTAACAGCAAGGGTACCATAGGTACAGCTGTATACTAATGTAGAATCACAGAACAGAGTCATAGAATCACCAAGGTTGGAAAAGAATCCCAAGATCATCCAGTCCAACTGCCGGCCTACCACCAGTATCTCCCAGTAAAGCATTCCCTCAGTACAGCATCTAAATGTGTCTGGAACACCTGCAGGGACGGTGACTCCACCACCTCCCTGGGCAGCCCATTGCAGACCTGACCGCCCTCGGAGAAGTGAGCGCTCTTTCAGAGAAGATTAGTGGAATAAATGAAAGTATTTTGGCATTTTATGTCCTATCTTGTAAATTTCCTGCTGTGGAACAGTTTTAGTTAACAGTCTCTTAGTCCACTTAGTGAAAAAGTTAACTGTTATGCAGTGATATCTGTTAAAATTATATATTCCATGTATTCTGTGTTAAGTAGAAATTAAAAGAAACAGAAATTTATACAGTTGGCCTGAGTCAAATGTAAGCCTGGTCAGATGCAAACACTGCCTTAACGTAGTATTAAACAACCAGACACAGATGGTGACTAGGGTATTTCTTTTGTTAATCACTTCTTATCTACTTAACTTTTACTTTTCCCTTCACAGCTTTGAAAAGTCCCGCTGCATTCCACGAGCAGATAAAGAGCCTGGAGCGAGCCAGGGTAAACCACTTTGTGTAAACTTGCCATTAACATCTGACAATGGACAGTCACTTGTATACGATATTGAATTTTCTATTTGAAAAAAAATCTGACCATTGCAGTAACAATATGGGCTTGTACCTTCAAAGGATCTGTTAGATCTGTTATGTTGGCACCAAATCTAAGTTTCTTAATCCTTCCTAAATCAAGCACCTATGTGGGATTAACTGTGGTCATATTGCAACACATACCCACATAGTCCAAGGAAAAAATACTTGGATTAAATTATTCTTGTGATATATTTCTGTAGCAAATATCTAATCTTACTACTGTAATTTAGCGTGGCACAAAGGGATCAACTCCAGAAACATTCCAAATTTGTTTTGGGAAGATAGAAATTCATTAATACAGCTTGACTGAAAAACAAAAACAAAGCAAAGCAGAACCCTCTCTGGTAGCCCTGTTGTAACAGTGATCTGCTGTTCTGAATGCAACTGCAAATATTCATTTTTGGATATCAGTGAATTACTTTCTGCTTTTTCAAATAAATACCAGTTAATGATAATTCTTCATTTCTTTAAAGACTGAAAATTTTTTGAAGCACAAGATTCGCAGCAGACCGGACCGGTCTGAGCTGGTCAGAATGCACATCCTTGAAGGTATGTACGTGCCTTTTAAGCAGAAGGAGCTCTGTTACGCACTCAGCTGTCTAACTGAATTGGGCTTTGATGTGAATTATTTCTAAATGTCTACATGTTTCTCTGTTTCTACAGTGTCTTTAATACATACAGCTGTGGCAGTGAAAGTATTCCTAACTGCATTTTTTGGCAAGTGCATATTGCTTTTAGTCCCTAATGGTAATTATGCCATGGTGTACATTCATATAAGCATTACTTCAATTTCTACTCATTACCGTAAAACAATTGACAGTTCTGGACATTTTTCCTCCCCAAAAGCCTCCCCAAATTTCCTCCCTACCTATTATAAACTTGACTTCCACCTTGCCGTGTTATTTTGCTTGTTGCTCAGTAACAGTAACCTGGTTTATGAATGAGTCTGTATTACTGTGATTCATCATAATCTTATCAGCTGCAGAAATTACCAAATAACCATAATCCAAGTCAGTTTAATGTTCTTTAGTTTCTAAACATGCATTTGGTCTGGATAGATAAAGTACCAGAGGGGAGTCTCTGTAATGATAAACCGTCTCCATATTGACAAAATATCTCCAGATTTTTCTGAAATACAATTTTGAAAATTTTCTACTTGAAAAATCAGTTATCAGTTAAATCTTTACCATAGCATACACAGGTAAATATTAAAGCAGCAAATGCTATCTTTAGATTTTAATTGGAATTGGCTGTTTTATATTCCTTGCTTTATTCTTGGACATTATAAAAATGTTTACAAAATTATTATTGCTTTTAAAAAATAGGTTATATGTATTTACTTTACTTTTTAGAAAGCAAGGCGTGGAGATGGAAAGTATCTTTTCATGTTATCTTAATACTAGTTTGAGGTTTTCCAAATGATACTTGTATGCTTTTGATGTAAACAGAATGGTTAGATGAGACAATGCTAGTTGTCACGAAATTGGAGAAAGATTGAATAGAATATTTAAATCAACAAATATTTTAGAGACCTTTGCAGAGCCTTCGTTGCAAGCCACTCAGATGAAACTGAAGAGAGCACGCTTGGCAGATGATCTGAATGAGAAGATTGCGCAGAGGCCTGGCCCTATGGAGCTGGTAGAAAAAAATATTCTGCCTGTAGATTCCAGTGTTAAAGAGGCAATTATAGGCAAGTAAAAGAACTACAGCATATATCGAGGCTTAAGATTAAAGTTCACCAGAAGAAAACATAGTTTACTAGTTCTTATTCTTTCAGCTTCTGATGCCTAAGTTGTGTCGTCATTTAACCGAATATAGTCACCCAGTCTTTGTTCAAAGCCAAGCTAGAAATACACAGACCATAATACTCCATCTGAAAATATGTTTCTTAATAATATCATCTACATGGCTATCGCTATATCAAAAATGCAATAAAATACTTAACATAGAATATGTTCAGACTGACCTGAAAAGTGGTCAGTTTCTAGCAGCTACCTAATTCTGCCACCAGTGAGTGTTTAAGTTTAATTTCTATAACTAAAAATAATTGTTTTGCTTGTTCCTTTATAAACATTCTAGCAGTTGGACAACAGAATTACCCTCAAGCTTTGGATGACTATTCATTTGATGAAGACAGCAGTGATGCTTTATCACCAGATCAGCCAGCCAGCCAAGAATCCCAAGGTTCAGCTGCCTCCCCTGGTGAACCAAAAACAAGTGACTCACCATCACCAATAACACCAAATGCTACTACTTCAACACAGGTACAGTTCTAAAACATTGAAGCAAAATCTCCACAGTATATTTTTGGAACTGTAGAAATAGGGCATAGTTCCACATGAATTTAGTATCTTTGCTGTTGCAAGGAGTTGGCTGGAGCTCCACTTTCTGTTAAGAATTATAGACTGGAGTCCTTGCTTGGCTGTTGGTGGTGATGAAATTCCCATAGCCATAGATTCACCACGATTCATTACAGCCAGTAGAAGAACTGCTGTTTCCCAGGGAGTTGTGTAAAAGGCCACATCCACGGCTTGCTATGGCTGTTAACGATTACTTCTATCTTCATTCTGGGCAAGTTGTTTACTTTTATCTGGATTTCTGCTCGTTCTTCTATGAATTTTTTTGTTTGGCAGAGAAAGACACAAATTAAAGGCTTCAGAGGAGGAAAAGGCAGCAAAGCTGTTATATGTTTTCTGACAGTGATCTGTTAAACAGTCAGCAAAGTCCACAAACGAGCCACGTTTTTATGCTTGCCCTTCTATTAAGTGTGCTTGTGGAAAATGCTTTTATTTATGCATTGAAACTGCCAGAGGATTTATAGCAAAGCCAGGGCTCTGCATACAGGAACCACACTGCACTTTTTAAAATAAGGCAAACCAAAAGGTAAGACAGAACTGAATATTGAGTTCTTACTTTATAAAGTAATGTAAAATTAAACAGCTGTATATGAGATTAATATTGCCTGGTCTCCCAAGATGTTTCCAATTCTTTTAATGGCCACGGACAACTTGATACTGTCTTTTATTTACTTATTAATGCAGTAACTCAAAAAGTATTGCAAAGTTCATGCTGAAAAAACAATGCCAGACACAGTGTACTGCACATCTGTTCTATTTCATTGTTCACTGACATAAAAATAAGGCATTAACTGAGTTTCGTACCAAATGAATGTAATTTGTGCTGAAGAAACTGAAACCACATGAAATTAGATTCCTAAGACAGAGATTCCAAATGGAGAGCTAAATAAAAATACTCAGAGCAATACATGCCAAAAGCTTTTCAAGTAGGAAGCATAAGATAGAGACATGATTGCGCCAACAAAACGACTGAGCACTTGAAGCTGACTGGAAAGGCACTTCAAAAGAACTTCAGTCCTCTGCTTATGGATTTGATAATGCCTTACAGCCGCTTCTGTGTACAGACCTAAAATGCAAAGCTGCTCCTCTGCAGAATAAAACTGATGCTTACTTTATCGTTCCTTAGAAATAAAGAAAATGAGCCAACGTGTCTCTGCAGGCTCTGTCTGGGAAATTGATCCTTCATTCTTCTAATTTCCTCTGACAAATTTTGCATTTCATTGTAACAGAAAGTGCAAAGAATATTTTGAAAACAGTGAAGGGCAGCCAGTGTTCTTTTCAAAGCTTCCTCCTCTGCACATTTTCAAGCCTCACAGAAAGTAACATAACTTTGGGAACCTTCAGCTCATGTTCACTGATGACCCAAAACTTGATTTCACCTGATGTATTTGCATCTGGTAAGGATGCAGTGCTTTACCACCACAATTCTGATGGTGCTAAACAGTTAACATCAGAACAACTATCTTCAAAAAACAGCTGAACTTTGAGTAAGAATTGAA
Source organism: Centrocercus urophasianus (assembly GCF_019232065.1). Lineage (NCBI taxonomy): Eukaryota > Metazoa > Chordata > Aves > Galliformes > Phasianidae > Centrocercus > Centrocercus urophasianus. The sequence goes on along the minus strand of NW_024884855.1, from coordinate 12,711,176 downwards.
TAACAATTTTCATAATATTCACTGCAGCTTGTCGACCTGCTAAATGCTTGTTTGCATTTAGAATAAAAGGTTCAGAAATGATATCATCTGTATCTGGAAGTAAAAGTTCTGTTCATATGAAGTAATTCTTACATTACTTTATGAAGTAATCAAGTGAGGAAGCTGAGATCCGTTTAGATTTTTAAACTAAAATTTAAAAGCATAACAGGTAAATGACATACGTGGTTAGCTGCCTCATCTGGCACCAGCAGTAAAATCAGCAAGTCTGCAAAAAGTTTTGTATTTCATATGGTTGAAGTCCTTTGTAGTTCAAGATAACTAAAGTAAGGAAGAAGTTATACACTACGGCAAGGAGATTATTTAACACCACGAGTTTCAAGCAACAGAATTTAAGAGATTGTTTTCTGAAAGATACTGACTTTTCCATTTTAAACTGTTGTGTTCTCTTCGTGCAACTGTTCCTATGGCGGCTCGCTAAGTGGCTCGCTTTCTGGGGATGGCTGTGCTGCCTGTTTCTTTTCACCCAGAAGCAATGAATTCCAAATACACTGCACTGAATGTGGAATTCTCTGAGGTTCAGTGACATAAATTTTGAAATAATGTAAAATCAAACATCCCCGCGGTGTGCCTTTAAGAAAGGGGTGCAAATATTCTCAGAAAATAAAAGTTCCTTACAGAGTAAAAACTGCCAGGAGTTTGGCTGAACAAGATCTTGGAAAATATTATTCATCTAAAAAATTGAAAATGAAAAAAAGGATCAAAAACAGTACGCAGCTTAAATAGCTTATGAAAGCTAGGTGGCCTATTCACAGCTTTCAGCACAGAAAGAGTGGACATGACAGAGTTGAGCTCAATTAATTTTATTATGTTAGAAAACATTCTGGAAATTTCTGGCAGGAATCATGGTGGCGGGAAAATAATTTTTTAAAAATCCTAAGTCTTTATGGCATTTGGTACATTTATAGATGAAATGATGCACACAGTGCTTGTAGCAGCAAGGGAACAAACTCAGGAGAGTGCAGGCTACTGAATTGTACCTACTCAGTAACATCATAGTGGTTGCAACTCCTTAGCAAATGCTATTGAAGATTATTTCTTCAAATTATGTGGCTGCGTTAATACTATGTGCTCATGAAAAAAATAGGTTTAGTTTTCCTAGGTTGATGTTTGACCTTCATGAAAGGCTTTTCTGAGGGCAGTAATTTGTGGGGTAAGATTTTCTTTGCGTGCGCAAGATTTTGACCTCACACAGAAAACTGAAGGCCTCAACTCAGTAAATAGCTGTTTTTTCTAAATACGGTGTTTTTCTGTAACTTCAGTCAGCTGCTGCAAGTATAGGTGCAGGGTCAGATTCTAAGGTGACATGAATGTTGCTTCAAGAGATCAGTAACAAGCAGTGGTAAACCTGAAATTGATTGGTAACAGCGCATTCCGTTCATTCCTTAGCTATCTTTAACCTCTCTCTCCTTTTATTTAAAATCAGTAAAATCATATAATTAACAAAATCTCCACTTATTTCCATATAAAAAAACTTCAGGAACTTTTAACATTCTTAAAAACTGTAACTGTGGTTGTAGAAACCTTCATGTATGAAAGCTTGGTAACTGTATCAAGGAAGAAACTGGAGAGAAGGCTTTCCTGTAGTCCTTGCCTTAAAGACAAGATTTCTGTTTTCATTACACTGCTAGGAAGAAAGCTACTCCAGTGAGGGCTGTCAGTTCTTGAAGAATTTTGCAATTGCAGCGTTAAGAACTATGTAGGTTGCTCCAAAAGTAATGCTTCCTACTTATTTCCATGGAAATTACAAACAATACGAAGAGCACAATAGCACAATTAGATAGGACTACAGCTACAGTTTTTCAGTGTAGTCGCCACCATTAGCTACACATTTTTGCCACGATGAACAGGAGCTCTTCATTTCGTGCTGTGACACTATACATGGCCATCTGGAAAGTGGTTTGTCTTTCACTGCTGAAATGCACCACTGTGCTGACATCCACTGTTTGACCTCCATCAATGTTCAAAAGTGCTGACGAATGTCAGTGGGGGCCCTTTTTTCCACATGGAGGAATTCAGCTCCACCCTTCGCTCCCCCCACACTTCCATGTCATTCTGTCACAGTGCCCCTCTGCTGCCATCTGTCACACAGCAACAACACTGTGGGCCAACATCGTTGTAATGCCAATAGGAGGCATTACTTTTGGAGCAGCTCTCTTATGTTAGAAGTAGTTTTGGTAAAATGCTCCTGACTTGAGTGGATCAGGTTACTTCTAATGTCCTTCCAACTTTTTCTTTTTTTAAATGGATTTATCAGAATGGATTTATCAGGGTAGCAACTTTGAACCAGAAAAAAAAAATTCATGATACTTTCTTTCTGTTTATTTTTTTTTCACATTTGTTGAAGGGGAAAAGACTTATGCAAAGCAAGACACAGTGTGAGCGTTATGTGTACAATGCCCTTTCTGAGGGCTTCTTTTATGTTTCATAAATACTTCATGTTTATCTTTCTTTTTACTTGCAAAAAATGTCAACAATACTAATTAAGTAAAGAATTGCTGTAAAAATATTATATACTATTAAAAAATGATATTAAAATCAATTACTGTTTTGTCTTGAGACTAGAAGCAATTTCTGTATGAGTAAAAACAGATTTTTGATACATTTAGATGCAGTAATTAAAATACAAACTGACAAGTCAAGGTAAGAAATCAGTTTCTTAGTTGCTATATTTGAAGTGTGCCAAAATGTGTGTTTATAGCACACTTGTGTACATGGAAGAGTCCTATTTCTGTCGTTTCTTCTAAAACTGTTTTGTGAACTGTCTTAACTGCTTCACATATTTTTGATTATTCAGATGCTGTGGTTGTTTTTAATGTTTCTTTTTTTTCCTTATATTTTTTTAATACTAGTATCCACCTTTAACCTCTCCAGTTCCTGAATTCCTTAAAACCCCTCCCACAATCGAACACGTTACACGCTCTACTGCTACAGCCACCATGACCACAAGTACTGTGACTGCAGCAAAGCCTGGGCCAACATTAGTAAAGGTAGGTATCTGAAACAGTGGCATCTGAAGTCAGTTCTTAATCTGATTTGTTTTTCTGTGGCTACATTCAGTGCAGGAATACATTAATAATGTTGCATTATCTGTAACCAACAACAACTGCTTACAGTGTTCAGAACATACTTTGCTGTTGACTGAAGGCTTTGGTACACCGAGCTCAATGTGAACACTTGTAAGGGCTGGCTGATTATTTCAAGAGGTTCTTATGGTGTACTTGAATAAAGTACTGAAGCAGAGTGATGCAGTACATTGTTACTGATTTTTTTTTAAATACATAAAGAAATAATATTAGATTTTTGCAATATGGATTTTCTTTTCTCTACTAAAGAAATTAGTTTTCTAATCTAGCTTTATGTGGGAAATAATTTAATAGGAACGAAGACAATGCATTCATAATCTATCTACAGCCAAACTAGTGAACAGCATTCCTCCTTTTTCACAAATATTTTTGTAGCTCGTTTATCGTATGAGAATAAAGCAGTGAAGTTACTGTATCCTTACATTTGAAGATCAGAAAACTGAGTGCACTCAGTTGTCTTCTACACTGCCTTGTCCAGCAGCACGGAAGACTTTTGCAGTACAGTGTGAGAAAGGTTTGTGTTGGAAAACATCTGAAACGTTTCAGCTCTGTAGTGATTTCATATATGTAGACTTCTACCTAACTACATGAAAATAATTTTCAGAGGATGACCTCTAATAGTAAATTTCTAGTATAAAATTTGGCTATATCTAGCAAATTTTGTACCAACTTACCTCACAGAACCTTAATGACAAATTCAGATATTCCCCCCAAACCTGTAGTACTTGTGCATGGATCAACACAGGATTTCTGCTTTGATGCTTTCTGTATGACTAGGTAACTGCCTTCAACTTTTCACTCAAAATAATTTTGAAGATCTTGTAAAGGAAGAGCATTTTACCATATGTACAGATATTGCGGATAAAAGTGGTGCTGAAAGCTCCATTAGAGTAATCCTGGACTTGATAGGATGGTCTGTCTGTGATTTTAATCTAGATCTGTGAGTACTTCTGACCTGTAGGTGTTTACAGATGGTGTTTAAGTTATTATCTTTCACATGTATGAAGTGTGACTTTGAAGTTCGCTCCTTCAGAAGAATGTCTCTTTATAATGACAGGTGATCCTTTAGCTTCATTTGTGCCATGTACTAACAAAATATTCACAAACTATAATTTCTGATGGCCCCTTTTCGTGCGCAAGTATAAAACAGTTATAGTATGTTACTTTTTCAAGGATGACGACCAGTCATTTGGAGTGGGATTGCAGGGACAACTGTATTCAGCAGCTCTCTTTGCAGTCAATACACTGATGTGTACTTTATCTTTGTATCTTGCGTAACTGCTCATAAATGCAATGTCTTTTATAGCTGTTTCAATGTTTTCCATCCATAATTAGCAAAGCCACCCAAAGAACCCAAATGATAAGCATCGGAGTAAGAAATGTAAGGAACCTAAACCAAGGGTGAAAAAATTGAAGTATCATCAATATATTCCACCTGATCAGAAAGGTGAGAAGAACGAGCCACAGATGGACTCAAACTATGCTCGTCTGCTACAACAGCAGCAACTGTTTTTGCAGCTGCAGATCCTGAGCCAACAGCAACAACACTACAACTACCAGACAATTCTGCCTGCACCGCTGAAGTATGTGAAGTTTTGTGTTTTCTAAGTGTCTTTTAGGAGCATATATGCATCAGTTGCAGACTTTGTGCCTTAGAAATGTTTTTCAGATGTTAGAGACACATGGAAACTGAGAAAACTTAAACGGCAACATGTGTTAGTGTGGGTATTATTTAACCTCAACAAAGTGATGAGACAGGTCTCAAAATACTTCTGAAGTCTGAAAAGCTTGTAACAAATCCTATTTACTTTCAGTTTGACATGGAAATAGAATCTTCTACCTGTCAGATGCATTTTTTCCAATCAGAGGCATATATGAAACTCAAAGCATGTGTATGTGAAAGCAAGAAAGTTTTGTCACCGTTTGCACTCAAATACAATTGAGGTAGGCAGTGCAGAAGAGAAACACGCAGACATCTTTACAGAGACGTGTGCTGTTCTGCTGCTCTGTTCTTTTACACCTGTTCAACTCCTGCCATTTTCAAGTTAAAAAAAAGTCTTTTTAATTATGTAAAATGGGTATGTTTATACCCTCATCTCTAGTGCTTAGTGAACTCTTCAGCACTTCTAACAGTGAGAAGTGTACTTTGTTTTATAGATAGAGGCAGTCAGAAAAGTAAGTCCTTATGAGGGTTGCCTGCAGCGTTCAGCAGAAAGAGGAGCCGGCTGACTGCAGAGCTTCATTCTCACCATCTAAAACCATCGTTCTATTCCTAGAAGTGCTTACAGAGTAACGTGCCACAGTCACACAACCCTAAATTGAAGTGGCTTTCAACATTTGTTTTGTTGTTGTTGTTGTTTTTTAATGAGCTTTCACCAAGTTTTCTTTCCTCCACAAATGAGACTAGAAAAGTAAAAGGATACCATCTGTGGTTGTACTTATAATTACCATGTATCCTAACATTTAGACTAGAGCTGTTTCTGCTTGCTTACCCACGCTTCTTATGTTCTGTATTCTGACATTTCAGAAATGTTTCTTCCTAAATCACTTGAATGAAATAAAGAGCTAATTTATGGTACCTAGTGTAAATGGTGGCATTTTAACATTTTTTAACAATTATTCTGAGATCATGATATGAGATTCTTCTTTATGAGAGTACCACTGACTCAAAGCACGTCATCATCCCTTTGGTCCTTACTGGATGTGGACATTGAACTTGCATGTAGGGTTGATACATAGATTTCACCATTATGGGTTTTTTTTCTGATATCAAACAGGACAGTAATTGACTGCCCCAGTTAATGATTAATTGGTATAAACTATTTTTGCATCCACAATACCCCAAAGGGATGACAATAATAAAAACTGTGAAGCACAAATATGTAAGCTTAATGACAAATAAAATATCAATATAGTATCCTCTGTATGTTTTCTTCTCTGTGCTGTTTTATTAAAAATTATTTTGATGTCACATATATAGTTTTAAAAAATCACTCTTCATTAAGTTTATAGAATCACGGCTTCTTGACTGAAAAGAATATAGAATAGATGTATTATGTATTACATGTGTTGTATATTTAGCACTCACATTATTGTCCTCATTTTTCTCATCTCTTGAAGGCCACTGAGTGACAAACAGAATAACAGTGGGAACACACCACTAAGTGCTTTGAACAACAACACACCAACATCAGCTGCAAACGCAACAAGACAGAACAGTAATGTTCCTAGCCGGAAACCAGGACCTCTGCCTTCAAGTTTGGATGACTTGAAGGTAACAAAGAGAGATTTTTCCATTCCTAAACATCAGGAGAGTTCTTAAAATAAAAACAGTTACTATCAAAAATGAGTCTAAATATTCTTTACCAACAAAAAGCGTATTTTTCTTTTAACTGTTTAGTATAGAGGTGAGGATTTTATACAAGGCTCTTCTGGACTTAAAATACTTGTTTTGTCCTCACAAGCATGTGTTATAACAGTGACATTTATTTCCTGAAGATTAGAAGAGGAAAAGAATTTCACACATTGTACAAGTACACAGTTTGGTACTTTTTTAAACTGTGAGGTGTATTCACGTGGAATTTCCACCCTGACAGATTTTAACACTGGAACAGCAATTTCTTCATGATAATTTTAGTATTTCATTGAAGAAGTTTGGTTAAGGAATAGAAATTAAAACGTGCCTTAATAATTACTTATTTAGAGAGGTCTGAAGTCTGTACAGAAATAACACTGCTAAGGAGATTTCATCATCAGCGTTCAGCGCATCATCTGAAAACAAACACTAAATTTCAGAAAAGCTACAAACTCTGGTCTAATGTGAATGTATGTCATATGATTCTTCCTTGAGAAGAACATTAACAGGAATTAATACTATCAAGGACCTAATGAAAATGAATCTGAAGAGGGTTATGGGGGTTTAGGTCAAGATACTTGTCAGTAGCAGCAACACAGGAACAAGACTCGAGCACAAGAGTGGGGACATCTAGTGGGCAGCTGATTTGTTTCTCTACCAAGGTGTTGGGTTTTTGATAGGTGAGTGTTTTTTGAACTTGAAAGAGGAAAAGATGTCTTTCTGAAGACAGGATTCTCAGGACAGTAATGTACTTGCATGTGTTAAAGCTAACTATTTCATACAAAATAAGTCTACAAGACACAATTCAAACTACAGCGTTTGAAATAACTTTTTGAAACTTTTAAGTTATGAACTGTCAATTTACTAAGACACTTCAGTTAATATCTGAAGTTTTGCTCTGTAGCAATTAAAGTCCTTCTCTTACTTTTTCTGCACAATGTATTCACACTGATGTGATAACATGAGCTCTACCTGCTGGTGATGTTTTCAACACCGAATCATCTACATCGGTTCTGATAAGAATTAAGAAAAGTGCTGTTGAAAATCTTGAAATGTTACACTTGCTTAAGTCTGCCAGGGATACCAGAGGGGAATGGATTGGGGCAAGAGGAAGGGCTAATTATCTTTGTCAGGAGGACAGTTAGTTAAAATTGCTGCAGTTCTTTGAAATTTGCAGTGTGTATGGATTCCCATGACTTCTTGTCATTTACTAATCGTGAAGACTTACACTTGAAAATTCTACACCAGCGAAGTACCGAAGTACGATTAGATGGTTTGCACATTACCATAAACGCCAATGACTGTTCTTTTTTAACTGATAATCTGCAGCACATAATTAATTTACACTCACCACATTTGCACTCTACTTTGTCAGTAAGCATACTGGAAGCTGAGGACACTTTTTTTAGCAAAAGATAGATCGATTTTGACTGCTTATACTTTTTATACTTGTGAAGGAAATCCAAATGGCGCATAGCTGTAATTTTTCAATTGATAATTAGAAAAAGAGCCTTCTGTTTTTTGATGTGTCCATTGAACCATCTAAATTACCTGATAAATTTCTGATAAAACACACCTGTCTGTCTTGGTAACATAACAATGAGTTCAGCATGCCAGTAGTCAGAGCTTTTATTTGCACTGTTGCCACATTCTACAGCTTTTCTTCAGAAGATTTTACCCCACAATTGAAACTGTACTTTCAGTTTCAAATTTTTAGTAAGTATGAAAATTAATTGTAACTCCACAATTATTCAGCGGCAGCTGAACACTACAAAGTTTTTGGCCATTTAACCAGTGAAAGTAAGTTGCTGGTAATGGAAAGGTACTCATGGATTCTGCATGCTTGCATGCTCTTAGAACCCAGAGAAGTAAATAACCAGACAATATGTTGAAAAATATTTTTTCTTACTGAAACGTAACGAGGTAAAATATATATTTATTTTTTGTTTCAAAGAAAATTATTTATTTCAAAAAAATAATAAATAAGGTGGTTTTTTTTTTTGTTTACTATCATACTTTACTTTATCTCAGGTAGCAGAGCTTAAAATGGAGTTGAAGTTGAGAGGATTACCTGTGTCTGGAACAAAAACAGATCTTATTGAGCGTCTGAAACCCTACCAAGATCTCAGTAACAACGGAGTCACTACTTGCAGCTCTGCTACAGTCACTACTTCTACTGGAGCCACAGGTAACGCAGGGGAAATGGCTGTGGCATTTCCTGTTGCAACACTAAATAAAACAGTGGCTAATACAATATCCAGCTTTCCTCTGGAAAAAACAGCTACTGGACCTGGCTGCAAAGCAATAAATACTGAGAACGTTAGCTCTCCCTTGCCTATATCTCCCTCCCCTTCAGAACAATCTAATCTAAGCACAGATGATACTGGTATGGCAGACACTTTCACAGAAATGATGACCATGGTGTCACCATCTCAGTTCTTAAGTACTTCGCCACTAAGAACAAATACAAGTGATGATAATCAGAATCGGAGCAGTGGAAAAATCTCAAGCATGGAATTTGATGTAGCAGAAAAGGACCGCAAGCTTCAAGAAAAAGAAAAACAGATTGAAGAGCTCAAAAGGAAACTGGAACAAGAGCAGAAACTTGTGGAAGTACTGAAAATGCAACTTGAGGTTGAAAAAAGGGGACAGCAGCAACAGTCTCAGACTTCTGGTAACTCAGCTGCTTTGGAACAGAAGCAATTCAGTGCTGCTGTCAAAGATGAAAATGCTCTTACTGACTGCTCAAGCACAAGTCAATCTGTATCTGTAGCTAGTCATCCTTTAGGACAACCAGTATACACCACTGGACAGAATCCAGTTGCCCAAAAGGCAGTTATCATCAAACAGGAGATACCTGTGGCCAAAGCTGACCCTCAGAGTGCGATTTCTCAATTTTATGTTAATCCACAGAGGCAACCACAAACTGCAGTTGTTGCCCAACCTCAAGCTTTACTGACGACACAAGGAACACAGCTGCTCCTTCCACTATCTATCCAGGGACCGAATTCTGCCACTTCGGTGCAGCTACCAGTTGGAAATATAAAGCTACAGGTATGGATGTTTCCATTTTTCACCATAAAAACACATGTCAATATTTGCTTAACTTAATGCAGATTAATAAATGTATTGCTTATAAGATTAACTGGTAAAAATCAGGCTTGTTTTTGCTTTAGAGAAAAGATCAGAAACTCATTAAGAGCCAACCTGCTTATATCTTCTAGGAGTTGTTTTCTTTGTGATCTTGGAAACAGTTCTGACTTCCCAGACTCTTTCTTGTGAACAGTAGTTGTTTTACTATGTATTCCTTCTGTGCACAGTTGTTTTAGGTATGTAGTATGAAATAACAAATTCCACCCCTGTAGCTCAAAAAAAAAACAGCCAGACAAAACAAAACAAAGCAAAAAAAAAAAAAAAAAAAACCCACATCAGCCTAAAACCCAGCATTTTAGCATTATAAGGTATACCTGCTTTAAAAATACATATTCAAACTTCATTGTGTTCTGGTGGCTTATTACATTTAAAAATATGAACACTAGGTTGCAGCACTCCAGAGGAGTTACAAAAAGAAACCATATTTATGCAAATGATATTTCCAGGCTGATAATAAGGTCATATCACTGAATTAATGCAGCATAAAGCAGAATAGGATATAAATGTAGAGCTGCAAGAGAAATCTGACCAGGTTGAATATCGTCTCGATCTGTGGTAGAATCAAACATACACTTCCCAGGGCACTGCTATTGCTTGCTAGCTGGATGAAATCACCCACCACTCTCATGGTTACAAAGCCAGCAAAGCACTGTTTCAGTTCCAGCGTGTGCTTGATGTTGTGGCATATTATGGGTTTGGGCTTTGGTGCTAGTGTGTGTGCAGTCATATTTAGTAGCCCTTATGAGGACTGTTGTGAGGGGATTGGAGCCTACAATCTGCAGTGTAAGAGCTACGCTGGTAGCTACCCACGCACACAGATCTTTGTCTAAATTGTTCTGGAATCCTGATAGAATTCTGTGAAAACCTCAAGCAGCTTTTTCTGGTATTTCACTTCATTGATACTGCAGAAAGTTTTCTTAACTTCCAACTCAAACTATCTTTTTCTGGGGTTAGATGCAACTTATTAGTGTAAAAACTGCAGTGATATTCTTAAAACAGCTTTTTTTTACATGCTAGAAATCTTATCATGTTGCCACATCAGTTTTGTCTTCAAGGTTGCTAAAATCCAGTTTTTTTCATCTCTTACTGGTCATGCTCTCTTTATCTTCTGCTATTTTCATTGCTCTCTACTGGGTCCTCTCTAGTTTGTGTTCACCATTCTTAAACTGCGGTGCCAAAATAAACGGCACTGTACAGCTGGAGCCTACCAGTACCAGAGAGAATAAAATTATTCTTTCCTGTTCACGGCTCACATTGATACCTCTTGGAATACATGCTATAGCTATTCTGTGTAACCTATGCAACAGATTTTTACATAGTGTAATTTACTGTGAGATACGAATAATGTAAATATTTTATCTTCATCTTTTAGGCTCAATCACAAGCTGGAATACAGACCCCATCACAAATACCTGCTCCTATTCCTTCCTCTGGCCCGGTCCAGACAGCAGCTAAGACGCATACTCCACAATCAAAACAAAACACCATCACGCAGCATGCACTTGGTCAGACCCAACAAATCAGAAAGGTTTGTGGATAGCAGTGAGCATTAAGAGATGTACTATCATGTATTCTAATTCTAGGCAGCAATTTCACAAGCTTTTGTCATATGTGGCATAATATACAGGTTCTTAACATCTCTGTACATCTTTGTATGGGATAAATGGGCTAGTAACTCATTCTCTTTCCAACATTTTAGTCCATGCAGGGCTATTTTTCAGCTGCAAATAAGCATGGAAGGCTAGAGACTGTTTTTTTTCTTAATGACTCTTATAACACACACTCCATTCTTTCTCATGCCTGGCACAAGTGGTATACCAGCTATTCCAGTCAATTTCTCCTGTTTGTCACCATCTCAAAATCAAAGATTCTTGTAGGCGTTTCTTCTTCAGAGAAAGCTTTTATGTATGGCTACAGATATTCATGCATTCCTGGGAGTTCCTTTCAGTGCCCCCACTTCCCTTGATTCATCCTTACTGATGAAGAAAGCTATAGACTCAAAACTCTGGGAACAGGAGTTCCAAAGAGACAAAACCATACCACACCTTGGGATAATTCTCTTACTGAGGAATGCAAGGAATGATACAGAGATCCTCTTCCTCTGTACACAAAACTGTCAGTTCTGAAATTTCTCATTCCAAAACAGATGTGCATCAGCACTGGATGCAGAACCCAGTCATGTTCACTCAGTGACTGATAACAGCACTAACCACTCACAAGAAAGGGCTTTCTTCTTTGAGCCTTATCCAGAAGCTAAGAGATTGGTTTTGCACCTTTATCAGTGCTGTGTTCTCTAAGGTTCCAGTGACTTAGGAAAACAAGGTTTTCCAGTTTGCCCCACGGAAAGGATAATTTAGAAATAATTTCAAAATGAAAGGATAATTTTGGTAAGTTAGGTAACTGCCAATTTCTCTCTAGACAGCTCAGCAGTGTAAAGGGGAACATGATCAAATGAGCATCCTCACTCTCCAAATGGCCTGTTCAAGCTGTTTAACTTCATGGGCATTAAGGTTATCCTACTGAAGCCAAAACTGCTGGGATTTGCTATGGGGCTAATCTTGTTAATTGGATAGTCCCCATACAGAAATTTTCCAGTCATCCTTAGGCATGTACTCATGCCAGAAGTTTGCAGTTTGCTTCCTTATCTGTCAAGGGGTTCCAGAAATTATGGCAGGAGATAACCTTCACTCTACGTGTGGCTGCCCTGGAGCTGAGCAGCCTGCTCTCATCCCAGCTGGTTTTTTCGCACATCTACTACCATCTTTTACATAAGAAAACTGCCAGTGCAATTACATTTCTTTTTTAACATCAGAATGTAAAACGCTAATGCAGTACAATAGATCAGAACAGCCTTCATGCATTCAGCATTAGTTCTACCTGTCTCCTGTTTGCATTCATGAGCCTTATCTTTCAGCAGGCATATTGAGCCATTACAGCTAGTGAACTGTCAGTAACACTGTTTATTAATGCTTTTTAATGAAGTTAGCCTTCCCAATAATGATAATCTCCATTAATAGTTGTTTTCCAGAACTAGTTTCTCTTGAATCCTTCCAGACTTTCTCAGGGAGCTCAGATTTATATGCAAACCAGCTGATGATTGCATCTACTTTCTGCTACACACTTGAGGTGTCTCTTTGCATACCATCTCACAAATAGCCCTTGTTCTTCAATTCATTAATTATCAAGGAAACATCTCCACAGCTGTTCAGCTTAGCTGTAGACAGCTGGAAAATACAGCAGTTTTCACACAGATGATCTGTATGGCTAACAAACTGCATTAATCCCTCTCACAGCAGACCACTTATGGTGTTAAAACTCTACTCCACAAACCTTACCCTAGCTTTATCTCTATCCCTTACCTATGATTTTCTCTCACTTTTGTCATTAAGGTATCTGTGTGATGCTGAATTAAAAAGAGCAGCCTTATGCACACAGATTGCCTCATACAAAAGGGCTGGAGGGCACGTCCTGTGGGCAGAGGCTGACAGGTGAAACTCATTGGTCTCCGCAACTTCCAGAGGAGGGGAAGTGCAGAGAGAAGCACTGCTCTCCCCTCCCTGTGAACCAGTGATAGAACATGAGGGAACGGCACAGAGCGGCACCTGGGGAGGGTCAGACTGGAGAGAAGGAAAAATGCCCAGGCGTGAGGATGGTCAGACACTGAGGCAGGTTTCCAAGAGGGAGAGGTGGTCGATGCCCCATGCTGTCAGTGTTCGAGAGGCATTTAGGTAATGGCAGAAATTAGTTCATTTTGTTGACTGCCCACTCGGTAGGGAAATTACACATACTGTATTAAACTGTTCCATACTCCTGAATGTATTTCAGAAAAATTCAATTATACAGTATTGTGCTTCTTGGAAAGTTGCAAGGAAATGTCATATTTATCTGGAGTGAATGAAAGCATGTCAAAGAAACAGTTTCTTTCAAAGTGTATTAGCTTTAGTTTTACAAATTAATCCACCAGAGCGAAAAACAGGTACAAGTAACATTCCCTTAACAGGAAATTTAAGCAAGTACTTAAAAAAAAACGCTTTAAACTTTTTAATGTCATTTAGCTAGTTGGAGTAATTTAAACACTGAAATATTAAGACTGATATCTTAAACCTTTACAGGTTTTTCCACCTACCACATCAACTACAGTGTTTTCCTATCAGACTGCACCAGTTACAACACCTTCACAATCTTTTATTAACAAAACATCAAACTCTAACATTCGCAGTGGTAATAATCAGACTCCCTCTGTGCAGAATGGACCTGTTCCTCCTAATAAGGTAAGAATAGCCCAACAGTACTCCATAAAGTTCTCTTTTATTTTATTGTTATTAAATAACAGGTGGCTATATTGCAATTTACTCAAGAAAGAAGTGCATTAGTGTATATTTGTGTGAGAAAAGCTTGATTTTATTCCTCTGATTGTACTGTTGTAAATGCATAGGTTGGTATGACAGAACAAGATAATCTGCGGACCTTAATACATGAAATTGAAATGTGTTGTTTAGTCATTACTTTGTTATTTCACACAGCCTGGCTCTCCATCTCAAGCCCAGTCTTATATTGTTCAGCAGTCGCTCTTCAACAGCACAGCATCCAAGACAAAAGACCCCCCCCGTTATGAAGAGGCCATAAAACAGACCCGCAATATTCAGACATCTCACCGTGAGGTAGTTATTTGTACTTGTTCAGTCCTTGAAAGACATTCTACACTTTTTAGAACTATAAAAGTCATTGCTTAGAGTAGTTTTTCTTTGGTGTTAAGATTTTCTAATGTACTCCATTAATATTTCCTAAATGCAGGACTCCTCTTGTTCCTTTTGATTAAATTAACAGACACATAACTAGATTCACCAGCTGGTGAAACATACAGGTGGGATAATGCTGCTGTTACTGCTTAACAATAACTGCAGTTGTTTCAGACTGAAAGTGTGTTGATTCTTTCCAAAGTGAGGAAACTTGAGGAAAACGTGTGCATTTATGTGCATATAGGCAAACATATATATACTTGAGCACACGTTTCTTTGAAAGGAGGCTCTGTTTGGTGAGCTTGGTGATTAATCCAGCAGGCTGTATTGTTCACTTATCATATGTTCTTCATAGTGGAAGGAAGTTGTAAAGAAATCTAATGAACACTTCTAACTTCATTTGTTCTAGAACCATTCCAAAAGAGACAACTCTGACTTAGCATTGAGTGCTGTCTTTGTGGAGGGAAGCACTCAGAAGCACGGGTATCTAACTGCATTTCTTATGTTCTTGGCGTGTCTAAGACATGCTCACAATGAAGGCACCTATGACATCAGACATACTAGAGTGCCATTCCCCCTGCAGAAGCAGGTGTGGCAATCTTAAACAGCAATTAGATGCTTAGGTGCTTTAAGTTCTTTACTGTGAGAGTGGTGAGGTGCTGTGGATGCCCCGTCCCTGGAGGTGTTCAAGGCCAGGTTGGATGGTGCCCTGGGCAGCCTGGTCTGGTATTAAATGTGGAGGTTGGTGGCCCTGCATGTGGCAGGGGGTTGGAGATTCGTGATCCTTGAGGTCCCTTTCAATCCTGGCCATTCTGTGATTCTGTGCTTGCCTTCAGGCAGTTGAATCCCACCCTAATTCTTGAAAAAGATGTTTTGTGTAAACATGGAAACTTTGTTGTATTATTTATCCCCCCACATCTTCCTCTGACTTCTCCATGTATTTCCCTCATCTCAGTGGTTAGAATGTGTCACCAATGTCCAACTAATGGTAAAATAAAATGAAGATATATTGAACATATCAGGTGTTCTGTATATAGGTTTTACTTGTTTTTTTTTCTTCCAACAATTGTTAAAGAAACCCAGAGCTCTAAATTGTTTGGGCTTCTCAAGTTCCATTAACCTGGTAATTGAACTAAGCTTGATAAGTGACCACATCACTACCAGCCAGCAGCGCGTCTCCCCGCTGGCCCTTTTTCAGATCCCACATTTCCTGAAGACAAGCTGCTTTCACTCTGGAGTATAACCAATGTTTTAAAACACAGCTTTGGTTCTGAGACCTTCAAACAAGTCTCTACTTTGCCTAAGCTTGAGAGTGTCTATGGGACTTTGTCTGTCTTTTGCTTAAGGTTCAGGCATTCAGGAGATGAGTGTTTAGAACAGGTAAACAAAGAGTTAATTAACACTTATCTCTCCACTCTTAAAAAGAAAAACATGAATCTACAACCAGTGGAAAAAAATATATATATGCACACATCTTGTGTGGTGACTATTCACAAGTTGTCTCTGAAAGAAAGCAGGGGGTACAGCCTTGTAGTCCAGCTGCTCTTCCAAGTATTTTCCTGCTGCAGGAGTATAGCTATTTTCCTTATCCCCACTTTTCCATAAAATCTCTCTTTCTTTTCATATTTTTTTCCCAATACTTGGGACTCAAACCAATGGCACAGATTATAGATGTCTCTCCAAACTCTTATTTTCTACACAGACAATTTCATATGAAGAATTTTAACCCTGATCATAGGTTAGTACCTTGCTACTATTCAGAGAAGCAAGGATCTCAGTCAGCTTAGGAATGTAACACCGCGTGAAAAAGAATAACACTTTTCTCATGTATCACAGATTTCCAGCGCACACAGCCAGCAGATGGATGATCTTTTTGACATTCTCATCAAAAGTGGAGGTAAGCCAAGAAGGAGCTGATGTGAGAATTAAAGCTGGTAATAAAAACAACATTGTAATCAAAGAAAGAATTCTTCTAAGGATAGGAAGTATCTAATCTGGATGAAGCTAGTACTTCTGAAGGTATGTGTTAATTACATTTTAGAGAAAACAATCCCCAAAACGCAGTCCCTCAGTCGACCAGCTGTGCAACTTCTCTGCTTGTAAATTATCTCTGGTCATGGTCTGTCAGAAACATTGAAACATTCTGCACCTTATCTTATTTTTGGACTCCATTCACATAGAAGAAATTCTGGAATTTATTTGCTGTATTTCCTTTTACTGTTGCTGTCACTAATTTACATGGTCCTTCGGACAGACAGAGTAATTTTACATTTTAGAATCAGTTATAAAATTGTCCTAATGGCATTAATTGATCTCACAGACCAGTTCGTCAGGGGTGACATGGGAGTCAGCAGGCATGAACTGAAAATTGCTTCAGGTGCTCTTTCCTCAGGGAGGGAATGTGTTGGTTCCATAGTTACTCTAGTTATATATATATTCTAGTTATATAAGAGTTATATGATATAAATGAAACTATTTCTAAAACTATAAACTATATGTTAAACTATAAAGACTAAACATATATAAAACTATAAATTATAAGTTGTGAAGGAGGTAAAGCTGAGATCTAGAAAACTGTTCCTTTTCATTTTGATAAAATTATTCTTATAACTGCAGTATTATTGAAAGCAGAACTCTGGAATTTAACATTTTTTGTTGTTCACAGAGTATCTGACACACTTAGTCTGATGTATGTCTTACTCCATTGAAGTTCATTGCAGGCACATCTTCAGAGTGAGTGGACAAAAAAGGTACTTGTAAGCCTGAAGACATGTCACTGTCTTTTCTGAATTCGTGTTTGTTTTTTGTTTTGTTTTACTGTTGTTAATGCAGAGATTTCCCTTCCAATAAAGGAAGAACCATCTCCCATTTCTAAAATGAGACCAGTAACAGCCAACATCACTACAATGCCAGTAAATACAGTGATATCCCGCCCACCACCACAGATCCAAATGGCCCCTCCTCCTGTGTCCTTGGAACCAACAACCAGCTTGTCTATAAGTCTGGAAAACCAACTTGAAGCCCTCCTGGATGGAACTTTACCTTCAGGTAATGAAATTCCTCAATTGACAAGTGGTAACGAGGACAGAGAGTCGTTTTCTTTAATTGAAGACCTCCAGAATGATCTGCTTAATCACTCCAGCATTTTAGATCACTCCCATTCACCCATGGAAACGTCTGACCCCCAGTTTACCACTAATAGTTCTTGTCTATCTCTTGACCTTCCTGACACAAATTTAGACAATATGGAATGGCTGGACATTACAATGCCCAGCTCCTCATCTGGACTCACTCCTCTCAACTCTGCTGCCCCCAGCGTGTTCTCCACTGACTTCCTAGATACACAGGACCTCCAGTTGCACTGGGATTAAGCTGTAGCCAATAAGAAATGACCTGGAAATCTCTTTTTACTGTAGAGATCCTATTACACTATTCTGATTGCAGTTAAAATAAATTACAATAGAAATGTCTGTAAGAACAAATGCTTGAAGGTAATTCCTTATTGATGTCCTAGTTTACAACAGTGAATTACTCCATGCTCATGCCATTAATGCAGATCAGGGCTCTCTGAAAGCTGTATTTCACAAGTCAAGAAATGATGATTGTACTTAGTGTTTCAAAGCACGACAAGGGAAATGCATCCCAAATATATAAGAAGGAAGTTATGTCTCTGATTTTTTAATGCTTACATGAACAACACAGCATGGCTCATCTTAGAGAAGAAAACATAGGAGAGATTTCAACTGTCTGTATTGACACAGCGAGCAAATGTTGTTTGAGGGAGGTTGAGATATCACTGCACTTCATTGTTCCTGTGGATAGCCTGAGCCAGGTTCAAATTGAATTGTGAGGGCAAAGGCAAGTAGAAACACTGGCTGGTTCAGTGAAATTTCATAAATCTAGACTTTTAATTTGTTTGAGTTGTTTTTGTATTTTGGTTTTGTGGCTTTTAAAACTCTTCCCCATTCTTTGATCATGAGGGAAGAATTTAACTGCATCCAAAGGGATATTAAGCGTAACTGCAAGAAATCCACTGTAGCTAGGCCAAGTAATACTGAGAACACTGAATTTTCTATTAAATGCTCTGGATTTAATAGCTCGGTTTTAATGTGTATATCAGACAGTTATTTGTATACTCTTTTAAACTTTGTATAGATTATTTTTGTGAACAGAGGGGAACAGTGCTCTGAAGTAATTACAGTAATGAAAATAGTATCTTAATTTGTCATTGAGGATATTTTTAGTTCAGTGAACACAGTATCTCAGCATCTTAGAACATTTTGAGGAAGCAGCAAAGTTTAAATGAGCTGTTATGCTCTATGATCCTGCAAACATCTATGCAGGAGCAGTGCCAGTGCCCCAGCAAAAGGTGTTTGTAGGATCGAGTTGCAGGGGACAATACTGACAGGACAGTGATCATTTCCTGAAAAATACTGTCAGCTCTTGAACAACTCCATCTGCCACTACACGACATCAGGGAATCTAAACAGGCTCAGTAAGAATTCTAAACAGTACACACAGAAAACTATAAAAGGCAAACGATCAGGATATACTGTTGTGTGGTGAGGACAGATAACAGAATTAAACTCTTGCTGCACAATGCAGCGCGTGAAAAGTTTTAAAGCCATGAGTTGTTTCTCAGAGCCTGTTATGTAAAGTCAGGAAAAGCAAACAAAAAAATGCTACAGCATTAAGGAAGATACTCAGAAATTCTACAGTAGTGTTTCCCATGATAGCTGTTAAATGTTGTTATGGAGGAGGCAGGCTGATAAACAAAATTGGAATTTTTCCACATAAGTGTGTTTCTAAATTACAACAAAAGAAAGCAGCCCCTTCTTTCTTGAACAGTGAAAAGGTGATATGTTTTCTAGTCTGAGAACTGATCTCATTTCAGAATTCCTTCCTCTGCCAACCTTCAAAAACAAAATTTGTTGGAACTAAATTAAAAATGGTGTGAAGCTTAAGTAGCAAAACAAAAAGTACCCATTCACCACTTAGCAACTTGAGTCATGTTTGAAAATTTAAAGAAATAATCATGTCAATATCAAATCAAATACTCTTGTCATAAAATGTTGTAGAATTATCTGTAAATTCCACGTTTCCAGATATCAAGTGCAGAATTCCATTGGCTTCAGGTGAAATACTGGATTATATTATTGATTTGGGGTTTAAACTGGCATCATATCAGCTATCAGCACTTTAGATCATTATCTACTTTCAGTAGTTTTACAGGTCAGGGTTTACTTAATCTGAAATCAAGAACAGAAGAACTGTCTATCAACATGTTCACAACAGAAGCTGAAAGACAATTCTTTATTCTTTCTTGCTGTGCCTCCTGTACTCGAGTACAACGTCGTGTGTGGACTGTCTGCCTTAAATGTTGATGCTCTACGACTCTTTTAAATAACACTGAGAACATTCAGTTTTTGCATTCCTTTTCATCGTATTATCTTGGGAGCTGATACTCTGAGATACAAAGTGCCCTCAGCTGTTACTGGAACAAGAATTAAGACTCCTGGTCTGACAGGAACAACTTTGAATGGAATTTATGTAGTCCTACAGTACCGTCAGCGTAGTGTGTGCTACATCACACACTGAACCACAAACACGTGGTTACAATTACCCCTTCTGACCCTGCCTTCTGATTAAATAAGAGGCAAGTGAATTAATTGTTAGAGAATAAATTAACCTAGAACGACTGTACTGTCATTTTTGATATGCATGTAAATATGCTTAAACTGGCAAAGTCATCTTGCTACAAAACTATCCTCATTGGCAGTGTAGAATGTTAATTACTCCATAGGAATCTATGTGCAGAAATAAAACCAAACAGCTGAGATGTGTTGTCTGCAGTACAGTATGGCTTTCTGCTCTAAAAGTCTATTTGGGGAAAAAAAGAAAAAGAAAAAAAAAGTTAAGGGATCACTTTAGTTTTCAAAGTGCAGATATTCTGGTGTGGGGGATGCGTGATTACTTTTTTTGTACATTTGAGGGTTATCTGTATTAAACCTTATATATGATGGATTGCTACAGCCCTTGTACTGAAATGTGATTTATATTTGCCACCGTTACTTACACAGTTATGGCAGAAATAGATTTTGCTTAGATTTGTGCGTGTGCATGTTTTGCATTGTCATTTTTCTTACACAGATACAACACATCTTAGAGATTTAGTCATGACTGCGCAGTTTGACTGTCCAGAACTGAATGTTTCTCATTAGAACAGTTGCAGAGGAAAGCCCTGGCAGTAGATTTGCCAGACAGTGGCTGCAATATGCTGACAGAACATCCTACGACAGCCGCGTTACTGAATTCTGACAGAGGAATTAGGAATACCGTTTAACAGTGTGAAATTCAGAAGTTGGTGTTCACAATTCTAGACACGGAAGGAGCTCAGGTGTGTTTTACAGGGCTGGTATTAATCAAGAGGAGTCACATCCTGCATGTAGTAACCGGTATTTGTTCATGCACTTGTGGTGCCATACAGCATTATGTAAGACAAGTAAGTTTACAGGCAAATTTTATTCAGTGTTACAAACAGTTAGCAAGTCATTGTCATAAACTTAGCAGTTGTATCTTTAAAAAAAACCATCCGTTTGTTCAACTGCTCTTTACAGAATTGTAGCTTCTAATCCAGTAATGAGAGCCTTGCAAAACCAGCCCATTAAAAAGCTGAGGCAACATTAGAAGCAATCACAGTTTAATACAGACATTTCTTTTCAAGGCATCTCTAAATTGACTAGCAGGAGTTATCTTCAAGGAAGCAAATAATCAAAGCAGATGTTTCAATATTAGACTTCTCTGTTACATAATCTTAAACATTCTGATGCCTGAAAAGCATAAGCACCATAGTTGGAAACCAGGCACAAGCTGCTGAACTGTTCTCAAGGCAGAGAAAATGCAGTCAAAGAATATAATTAACTGGAAGGACATTATGTAATGAAAACACAGTAAAGCTCACTGATGTATACAGTCATTTGGATGGCATCTTCAGTGTATTATAAGTTTAAAGCAAATTACATTAAAACTGGAAAAAAATATTCTTCCACTTATATCTACTGAATATTTTGTTAAATTTTTTTTGTTGTGGCCTATTAAATTGCTTTCTGATGATTTCTAGGCCATAATAGAGGTTTTCTTTTGAGAGAGACATGGAACTGAGTTGCACATAGTATATATGTGGCCAATAAAGAGCATCCTTTAAAATCTGAACCTGAAATAATCTCAAGTATTCCTTCTATTGTGATGAATAACATGCAGAAAAGAGACACCTGTGTCATTCTGTAGTGTCTGAATATATAGACTTTTAGGTTCAGAATGCATAAATACATTTGTAGAATTCTAGCCAAAAAAAAGCTATTCAAGCTCTGAGAGTGAAATCTCAGTAAAAAGCAGGGAATGGTTAACAACTATACAATCACACTATTTTTATAAAAAGAACAGCTCAGATATTCAAAAACAGCCTCAAATAAATTATAGTAATATAAAAATGTAAAAAGGAACCAAAGCATTGCCATTTGTATTGCCAAAGAAGGCACTTTGTACTTTGAAGCACAGGAAAGTAAATCCCCAAAAGAATTACCCATACTTTTTTAAAATTAAGGATGTAGATATTTTCAAAGCAGATTTTGATGTTTAAGAGGACAGATTTGTTTTGTTGATTGAGAAATTTGTATTAGTAGCACAGGCTTTTTTCCAGATATTTCTTCCACAGTGCTGCTTGCAGTAGAAATGACGCTAACCTCGTAGGTGTTGCTCTTCTTATTTTCATAGCCATTACTGTGTCTTAGCATCTCATTTCGTGAAAAGAAGAAGATGGACACCTCTTCCTAGGGCCCTCTTCATTTAAGCACTACTTTACTAAATGCAAATTATGGCAATCAGGGCGTCAGTTTATGTTTTGCCTTTCTATAAGAAACCATGATGCCTTTGTATTTGTTGTTTGCAGTCCTAAAATCAATTCCATACGTTTGAATGCCATATGTTTTGCACATTGTACTGTATATATATTAAGGCATATTGTATTTTTATATGTGTAGTACATTTATCAGATTTTTTGTACATAGTGGCAATATTGTAGCTACTGAGGAAATGTTTGATATTTCAGCATTTTTGCTAAGTGTCTCAAATAAAAAAAAAAGGAAAACAGTTAAATTGTTTGCTTTTACTTATTAAAAATGAGAAATGCATTTAATAACAAGCTAAAATTCTGGATTGTATGAATCAGAAATATTTGGGCAACGTTATCAAGTACCTTTCCTGCAAAAAGGAACAAGAATGATACGAGGGCTTAGACAAACTCCAAAAGAATGGTGGTTTTTCTTCAGAATCAGAGAGAATAGAACATGTTTAACAATGAAGAACTCCTGAACTCCCAACATTTCGGTTTACTGGGTTTTGTTAGTTTAATTCCTTTGCTTTTATTCTTGTCTCAAGAAATTGAGAACCCTGACATAGGTACTCTGATGTATAGAGACTCTGGACTACCTTAGTATCAGCCAGAACAAAAGCATGGTGCAGCATTTTCCTTTGCTTTCAGTAAGGTACTTCTGTCATAAAAAGAGAAGCCGGAGGTACTGCAGGAGTTCTGATCTGTGCAACAGGCACACGAGGCACACGCGGTGCTCTTCAATAGAATCGAAACAGAGCAGCTTCAGAAGAATTAAAACAATTGCAAACAATTACCTTGCATACGGCTCATGAACCCTGCAGACCTTACTTCACAACAAGATCTTTTTCTCATTACGTGCAGCTAACGTTCACCATACCCCAAAACTCATCTGCCTCCTGGTTCATTAAAGAACAAATTGGACAAATCTATCCTATTCATTCTCGATTTTCCTAAGTTCTTTGAAAGTTTTCAAGATGTGCTGGATTGCTGGGTTTCATATTTGCATTTTGTATTCTGCTCAGCTTGTTTTGAAGCAAACACCTGCATGCACTTCTTTGGGAGAAAGAACAACGAGCTGTTCAGTGTGCACAAGATTCTTTCTGTCATGAAGCTGCTTCATTTAAGTATTTACTATGATACTTTCTCACATGGAGGCAACCTCCATACTTGATCACCAACCATTTCCTCATTAAAGTCTGTGCGACGCTGATGACCTCAGAATTTGGAAAAGTGTTACAAAATCAAATTATTATTTAAGTACCCATAAAACTGAACAGTATGCCCTGTAAATTTGCTAAAATACTTTTTCTGTATGAATTTAATCCATTATAAAAGTCTGCAGGCTATATGTGCTATCAACTTACCTTCAGATACCATGCTTCAAACACAAACAGTGGAAAACCAGTGCAGCACTTTTTCACTATGCATTTGTACATTACAGCATTTATAGTCACAGTGTATCAGTAATATACTCTCATTGGGTCCCAACTTGCAATTCTGTGTTTTAATAATTTTACACAGACCTAAAAATAAACATGCACTCCTCCCTATGGGAATTGCTGAGTCTCTGCCCTAAGCAATAATTGAGCACCTGGGGAAGGACGCAGCCCTGGGAGCACAGGTGGCAGCAATTCCAAAAACCCGGTTCCAGCCCTCCCTGCCCTCATTAAAGGGCTGGCTGCCCCAAGGGAAAGGTTTCTATCTGGAGATCCCTCCTTGGGGAGTGTTTGGTGAGCCCCAGGCCTTGGGACAGGTGAGCAAATCTTTGTTGAACTGGGTGGTGACCAGCAGCCTTTGTTGGTAATTCAGGACTGGTTCTCTGCTCTCGCCTCTCCCTACACCCTCCAACTGTGTTCACATTAACATGACTGGGTAAACACCAAGACAAGGCTGGATAAGGCTTGAGATGATGCTGAATGAACTTTTCCACAAGCTATAAACCCTGGCTTTCAATAAAAACTCTACATGTTAACTATGCTCTAAAAGCAGCTATCATGACATGCATCTTTATAAATGCTATCTACTCCCGCCTATTAGCTAACTGCTTGTTACACAACTGTTGCTAAGGAGTGTTGGATTTCTTAGAACATTTGCACCATCTCAAGTCAGGCTTCTCCTCGATAGCAGAGAAGTCCCTGTTTCTCCACCCCTGCAGTACACTCTGCAGCCCCACTAACAACTTTTTAAAAGAGAATCAAGGTAGCAAACTAGAGGAACACCTATCACCCACAGGGTTTGAGGTCTTTTTTTTCCTCTGCTTACCTATAAACTACTTGATGATGAAGCTCCAGTCTCCTCTGCAGAACAAGGACTGCTGTTCCATTCTGCCATAGCACCACATCAATTCTGAGTCCCTCCAAGAAACCTGTGTTAATTAAAAGTGAAGAGTGAATGTTCTCTCATAAAGCTAGGACAAAGTCTCAGCACCACTAACTGATGGCTGAGGAGCACACCAGCAGCCTCACAGCATCTTCACCAATACAGAATTTGTGTAATTGTGTAACTGTATGAATACGTATCTTATCAAGAGTTGGGAGGATTTTTAGGCAGGCCTAGTCTTGCACATTAAAACACAACAAAGACCTCTCCTAAGGCAGCAACAGCTCCAACTCATAAGAATGACACATAGGAAGGAAAAAAAATGCCAATTTTCTCCTTTTGGCAAAGTCCCATTATCTTTTCAGTGCCAAAGTCTTGAACACTTTCCTTTAGTAATTTGGGTAGTGTTTTAAAGCAGGTTCTGTCAGAAAAGCACACAACATAATGAAGACTTGGGATAAAGAATGAGGGTTTTTAGAAAGAGTTCAAACAAGGGCAATGACCACTCTAAAATACACTCTCAAAACTGCAGAGTGATTCAGGCTTTTTTCTCTGTTCTAACAAGGTAGCCACAATTAAGGAAACATGAGATGATGCTCATCACTGACGAGATTCTATATCAAAATGTTCAGAAATGCTGCAACACAATATTGAGAGAAACCCTTCCAAATATGTGTTACCACACAAACATGACCAGAAACCATTTCCAGGAGAAGCCTTCCAAAATTAATCAGAATATTCTCTACCGTAAAGATATCACTGACAGCCCAAGTAACTGACAACAGACTGTAGTAAGCAGCCAAGAACCCATCCTTTGCCAAGTAATTTCACCTTAATTCCTCATAGCTATAAACTGGAACACAAAAAATTTAGTCTAAAAAACAAAAAATAAAAAAAAAAAAAAAAAAAAGAGTCAGAAGTCATATAATATGGCAGCACGAGTGAGGAATCAGAAATCTCTGATCTGACCGATCAGAAGTGTGTACAAGTCCTCCCCATTAATCCCTGACGTGAGTGGGTCCATCTCAGCAATCCCCTTTAAGGTAATTCTGATAACATCTCTAGGATGTCTTTTTCACAGTCCCCTGCCAAAGAGAATGAAGTGCCCAGGGAACCCAGGAGGTGAAGCACCAACGCAGGAACACCACGTCAGTGCTCTGCTCCCAAGGACTATCTACTCATACAAACAGAGATCTCGCTAGGTTGCTTACAGCCTGGCTTGGTCAAGGGCAAGAAATACATGGCCTGCATTTTGCACTAACTCCCCTCATAATTGCCAAGGTGCTCTCAGCAATGCTGTCACTCATTCTAGAATGAGACAGGAGGTGAAATCTATGCCTGTCTGTACATCCTGCCACTGCTGAAAGGCTGCCCACAACGGAGGGGTCCCAGAATAACATTTGGGATCCAGGTTAACCACGTCGAGGACCAGCCCAGGCTCAACTCCTGCTTCACCTCTGTTCACCAGATTTCTGACCAGCTTTTCATCCCAGGTAAAAATGCAGCAACAGCACGGGCCATGCCCGAGGCTTTGGAAGCTCTACCATCCTGGCCATCTTTAAAGAAGCCATCTAAAAGAAAGAGAGCAGGAACTAACAAATATCTCTTCTTAATCTATGCAGAAGCTCGTTATGATTTCATCTTGAAGGTCCCATTTCCCTGCACATTTACAGAAGAATTTCAGCATTAGAAGTTGCTTTACAGTTTAATACTATTTCTGATACCATCTGAATAAATTTTCAAGAATGCAGTGTATCTGATGTAACATACGTGAATTCAGCTATCATTCAAGTATTCCTCTTGGCTTCCTCCTGCCACGAGATCACAACTCTGTCACAAAGTTAGGAAACACCAATAAATCAAACACAGATGGGAGCTGCTCAGGAACCGTGACAACAAATAGCGACCGGCAAATACAGCACATACAAGAAAACGTTCTAATAAGCCAGGAGACCAGAAACGGCAGACAACAGCCAAACACGATCTCTCCTTCCTCAGTTAAGATCACCGGTCCTGTCACAGAAGCAGCCGGCGCAAGGGCCGAGCGGGACGGACCGCGCTTCTCTCGGCGCAGCCCCACGCGCTGCGGCTGCGGGGCGCCACGTGGG
Source organism: Centrocercus urophasianus (assembly GCF_019232065.1). Lineage (NCBI taxonomy): Eukaryota > Metazoa > Chordata > Aves > Galliformes > Phasianidae > Centrocercus > Centrocercus urophasianus. The sequence continues at coordinate 12,684,468 of NW_024884855.1, read as the reverse complement.
GCGAGCAGCAGCAGAGCGGGCGGACAGATAAACTGCAGCCGGCGCTGCTCAGGCACCCGCCGGGGCCGCAAAAACAGCCCGAGGCAGCTCCGGGACGGCCAACCGCGGCTCCGTTCGGTTCAGACAAACCTCGCTGCAGGCAGAGCTCGTTCAGACCGCTCCGTCTGCAGAAATACCAGCACGCAGAGCCATCCCGGAGGCGCTGACGCGTCTCTCGGTAACTAGCCTTTGTTCAGGCAGCCGGCAGGCCGCCCCTCGGCACAGCGGCGCGAGGCCACATCGGATCAACGCCCCGCGCCCCCCCGTCGCCTCACCGACCCGCCCCGGCTCTTCGCCTCAGCGGCACCGGCCACCTCAGGGCGGATCCCAGCACCTGCGGCATCCCGCCCGGAGCGAAAAGAGCGCAGCTGAGGAACGCGGTTCTCTCCCCGGCTCGCAGCACCGAGGCTTTACGCAGAACGAGCGCCGGGCGGCGGGACTGTGTTTTTACAACGCGAACGCCGTTCGGCATTTAACGTGTAATTACCGCAATGTTTGCACTCCCGCTCCGTTTCTGAAAGGACGCGCGTTTTCTCTTTCCCGCTTTCTCTTCCTCCTCCCTGAGCTGCTCCTCTGTCCCAGGGAAGACCGCTGCAGTCACGGCTCTAAGCACACGAGGGCGGCCTCTCGGCGGAGGAACGCCAGGCCGCGCATAGGCGGCACGCGCGCGGCTGGACGGCGCCGCCTGAGGGAGCAACGGCCGCGCGCGCGCCCCACGGCCGCAGGTGCTGACGCGCGCGCACGGCCAGGGCCGCGGAGCAGCGGGAGCGGCGCCAGCGATAGAAAGGCGTCGGGGGCGCCGTTAATGCGGGCGCGGTGGCCAAGTGGTAAGGCGTCGGTCTCGTAAACCGAAGATCACGGGTTCGAACCCCGTCCGTGCCTCGGCGGGTCCGCGCAGAAAGGGATTTGTGCGGTGGTCCTTTTTAGGGGACGGCGGAACCGCCGAGACGGGACGAACCCGTCAGGAGCGCTGCGGGTGGTCGGACCGGCTGAGCCCGGGGCGCTGCGGGGGGTCGGGGCGCTCCCCGAGCGGCGGTAAGGGCGGCGCGGCTCACGCGCGCCTTCGTCCTCGCAGCGCCGGAGTCGCGGCTGCGCGGCCGTGCGGGGAAACGGGCTGCGCTGCGGGGTTTGGTGTCAGCCCCGCGCTGAGGATGCCGTCGGTACCCGAGCTGCGTTCGGACTTGCCGAAGGGCAGTAACCGTTCATTTTGCCTTTGGCTTTTTTTTCTTTGAGCAGATCTACTGCCAGGAAAACGACCGGACCGTACGAACGACTCCCGTCCGTTGCACCGCCGGTTCCCACGAGAACACAAGGATGCTCCGCGGCGCTCCGCTCTACCCTGGGGAAGGAGGACGGAGAACGGGAAGCGGGAATGTGGGGCGGTTTCAGCACGCGCGGCGAGCGGGATCGCAGCCCGGGCCGCTCCGCGCTGCCGTCTGCCGGCTCGAACGTCTCCAGCCGAGGACACGAAGCGCGGGGCGGCCTCGGGGTTCTCAAGGCGAAACCGGAGAATCCGAGCGGAGGAGCCGCCCCGGCAGCGCTCGGGCTGTGCCGATTCCCCACGGAACCGCACGTGTCCGTAACGGGTTTGATTAAACGAGTTTATCAAACATGAAACAAAGCCGGAGCCCGTTGTTCTTGTTGCATTCGGAACGGGGGCGGAGGGCGCTTTGCCCGTCACAGTGACACGGAGGAACGACGAGGAGTTCACGTGGCTGAGGGGAATTTAATTACGGGAGGTCAGCCTGTGGGAGTCACACGAATTGAAATCCATTACTCTCCACAAAAGCCAGCTACTGCGTTTTCTGTAGCAACGTTTGCCATTCTTTGCTGAATAACGCTTTGTTAGGAAAGCACTGAGATCTTTACAGAATTAGTAGCGTGCAGTGGCACGTTTGCGCATTGCGAGCATTAATTACGCTTCTGCTTCCTATGAAGAGTTGGCGCAGCTTTGTGCTGGCCGCCCCGATGGGAGTAAAGCACTGCTGCGGAGCCCGGCCGGGAGCGGAGCGGGGCCGCTGATCGCCCCTCGGCAAAAGCACCTCGACACGGGACGGCCCGTGAGCGACTCGTGCGCGCGGCCACGGCAGGAAGGATTGGCGGCGGCGCGGCTGGGCGGGCGGGACCGGCCGGCTGGGAGAGCGGCGCTCCGCGGAGCTGCCGTGCCCGTCCGCCCCCGTCCGCCGTGCTTCGTGCGCTGTGTGCGCGGGGCGGACACGGGAAACTCAGCACGGGGACAGACGTCCGTGAACGCGGGTAGAAATGAGGACGGGGGTTACTGATTAGCTCGCTGCCCCTATAAAGCTCCTAGATCTGATCGGAGAAAGGCGAGTTACGTGTTTTACCGTTCTTCCTTTCTGAACCATTATCCGATCAAAGAAGCACGAAAAGCGCTTTATCGCTCACTTGATTTTTTTTCTCCTGCGCTGGGAGCCCTCTGCAGGAAGCGAAGCTGAATGTCACAAATCTGCCCTTCCTGACGTCTCCCGAATTTCTAGGAATGCCCCTTCCCCGTTACTATATTTGGAGGTAGTTTCTAAGAAAAAAAAGCGGTTTTCAGACGGTCGCGGCCCCGATGCGGGAGGGCGGCGCGGGGCGGCGCAGCTTTTGTGGCAGCAGTGCGGGAAGGAGCGGAGCGGAGCCTTTGTGGCAGCGGGCGGTGCGGCTGCTCCGCTCATTTCCCGGTGCCGGATTTTTTTTTTCCCCTCCTGCACTTTATTCTTTTTTAAGGGAAAAGGAGCTCAGGAAAAAAAAAAAAAAAAAAAAAAAAAAAAAAAAAAAAAA
>NW_024884855.1:12641988-12681545 GCF_019232065.1 Centrocercus urophasianus | reverse complement strand
CCCCCCCCCCCCCCCCCCCCCCCCGATGTGGCCTCTTGTTTGGCTCGTGGCGTGACCGTGATGAAGAAATGTTTCTGGGCGCCTGGCAGGGTGCTCTTTCTATGTCATGAGTCAGGATTTTGCCAACGGAAGGAGTCCGCGCAGCGAGAACCGCGGGCCGCCGCTCTCCGGACCGGGAAGCCGCCAGGGATCCCCGCTCCGCCCCGGGGAGCCGCCGGGCACCGGCACGCGGTGAGTCTCGCCCGCAGCCCGCAGGTGGGGCCGCTCCGCGGCGCCGTGAGCCGCGCTCCGCCGTGGGGTGGGGCCGTTCCGCTCCGTTCCGCTCCACTCCGCTCCTCTCCGCGCGGGGCCGCGCAGCCCCGGCCGCCTCCGTCGCTCCCTCCCCGCCGGCGCCGCTTCCCGCAGCCTCGCGCCCACGTGCCGCAGGCCGCGGGACCGCCGTGCCAGGGGCCGCCGGAGGCCGCAGGGCGCTGCAGTGCGGTGCGGTGCCGAGGGGGCGCGGCCCCGCTGGAGCCACAGGTGTGCGCCCGGCGCGGGGCGGCCATCGCGGCGGGTCGCGGCCGTAGGGCGTGCGGGTGAGCTGCTGTCTGCGGCGGCGCTCAGACAAGCCCGGCGACGCAAGGAGAAACGAGTCCGTCCGTTGCCGTTGCTGCAGGCCCGCGTTTAACTGCACCGCGTAGTCGGAACGTCCGCAATCTACTTCGTGTTTTTCTTTCGAGATGCGTTTGCTGAGCACGCAGTCCGGCTGGCACAGCGTTCCTTGGCTCCGGATTTGGATTTCCAAAAGTAGCATAAATGTAGTAGTGGCTTTTCAAGCACCATAATTCGTTTCTTTAACGTATCTGACAGCATTTACCTACTTCGGCTGCTGACTGTAAACTATAATGCTTTTAAACTCGGTATTTATTTAGAATTACTGTAGGAATTATAAACGGAGGATTTAGAAAATACGTTCCCTTTGTGTGCAGAGCTCTCCTCATCCCTTAAAGAAGTTCTGGAGTAACGCAGTGCTGAGGGCAGTGCAGTGCAGACACAGCTGAGCAGCAGCTGAGCGGCCGCGCTCGGCTCGAGTGAACGCTGTGCAGGGCGGTACCTGTAAGCCAGCGGGAGTCACTGCTGACACCTCCTGCAACCGTTCCGCTTTAGTTTGTGATGCAAAAGAACAGATAAACACGCTGCTCCTTTGGAAAGATGTAAATAGATACTTTGGGTGCTGACTCTGCAAATCTGCTGCGCTGGGTGAGTTTAGTGTGACTTTATGGGCGCTTACAGAAGGTCCTGCTTAGCTAAACAAACAAGTCCTGACGTATGAATAAGACTGCATAGCATCTGTTAGCAACTCCAGAAAGCAGTGTGTGCGTTGTGACTTGGATACAAGTCTCATTTATCTGTTCACAAATTAGCGACTCATAAGCAGCAATTCTCTCAATTAATTGGGCAAGCTTACAAAGATACCTGACTGACAAATTGAATCTCAGAAGGCTGTGGTTCCAGAGTCGGGGTTTTGGGGGCGAGATGAGCTTATGTTTTATCCAACTGGCCCACAAAGTCCCGCTTTTGGTGGTCACTTTGTTCTGCAAAAGAAACCAATGTGTTCTGGTCTTACAGTGGACACTAAGCTTAGCGCTGAGCTGCTACTGCACACGTGAATACACAGCAGCATTGTAACTCACACATTCCAGCAGCAGCAGAGATCACCTCTGCTCTGCTGCTCATGGAGTTTTTCCTGAAGGCTCTTCAATCGAAGCACATCTTTTTGCACTATTTCAGTGAGGTGTGCTTCACATTTTGTTAAGCAAACAGCTAGATTTGATTTTTTTCAGATAGACTTTATCTCGTTCTCTACTGACAATAAAAGAAATGCGCATGTACTCATTCAAGTGCAGTTAACACAGTTATGAAGCGTGTATGACCGTGTAAGTGGCTACTGAATGCTCTGAAAGAACAGTGAGAGTTCTGTAGGCCTTTCTCACCCAAAATTGTTCATCACCTTCTTTCCCATCGCTATGCCTGCATAATGAGCTCCTGTTTCTCTCATGTACAGTAAAATGGACAGTTTCTACTGTGATGGATGGTGAGGGTGGCCCCAGCACCACTGCTCCTAGAGCGTCCTGCAGTGCCCAGCATCAGCACTGAGACAGCTGGGATCCGTTTGTTTGAAAAGCAAGAAGCAGTTTAGAGAAGATGAAAAGATGGCAGTATGTTTGGAATCAAAATCCATTTTTCTTGAGAAAGAAACTGTCACAAATTATTGAAAAGATAATATTTAGAAAGATCAACTCCAATTATTTATTGCATTCATCATCTGTAAAAAGTTGAAAGCCTTACTAGCTGTTTTCTAAGTAAAATAAATTAAAAACTCATTTTTAGAATGACTTTTCAGCATTGCTAAAAAGCAATAAAGCAATAAATTCAGCAAAGCTTTAAAAAACAGCTTATGTACAGTGAAGCAGCAGAGGGTTTTCCAGTGTCTTCTGTCTCTCCACTTCACAGAATCATAGAATCACAGAATCACAGGACTGTAGGGGTTGGAAGGGACCTGCAGAGATCATCGAGTCCAACCCCGTGCCAAAGCAGGAATGTTGGACACTGAGGTTGGTTACTGAAAGCAGTGAGATCAGAACCGGGTGGCATGGCTGGGGGATTGCTCTGTGCCCTGAGTTCTGAAGCAGGGCCTCAGCATCTGACATTCCCTGACCACATGTTACCACAGAAGAGTTTTGTGACTGCCCTCCAATACGGCCATTGGGAAGGAGAGGGTGGCGGTGGCCGGAGTTTGGCTCCAAGCCGTTCCTCAGTCCAGGCTGTGAGGTCAGTCATCCCCCCTACGAGGCTGTCTGGAGTTCGTCCAGGGCAGGAAGGGGGCAGCCGTGCTGTGATTGCTGGCCTGTGCCTTGCCCTTCCCTCGCCCTTCTAACTGTACGCATCAGCACTGCTCGCCTGCGCAAGGCCTGCTCCACGCACCGAAAGAGAATCTGTTCAGATGCGTCTCACAGAGGTATCATCACCTTTTTTTGTCATATCTGCTGGTTATGAAGGAAAAAAAGACCCAGTCACATTTTAAAAAATTAAACATTAGAGGAAAAACGTTGCTCTGATGAGGAAGCTGCACCTGTGGGGAAAGAAGTGGCATGAAAGCGGTTTTATTACGTGTATAAAGCCGCTTCAGAACATGCAGCTCGAGAGTACAGCATTCTGGTGAAATGGGGGACTTCAAGTGAGTTTAAGTCACTGCTTGCCCTGTTCTCAGTGCAAATTAGTTAATAATTCATTGCAGTGTAATATGCTTTTTTCCCCAAGAGATGCAAACATTTAGGGAATTTGGTAAAAGCACAGGCATGGCAAAAAGAACAAAGAATTGGCTTTCCTGCCTTTGCTGCAGTCCAGCAGCCGGGCTGCTCCTCGGTGGCCTCTGGGTGCACAGGTGGCCTCTGGTTGTGGATTTCTTTCAGGGCTTTTCTACAAGATGCACAAAGTAAATAAAGACAATAGGAACACAAATAAAAGCACATCTGTTACCGAGGTACTGCAGGATGTTCCAGGACTGGCCCACGAGGGTCAGTAATAGAATGTAGAATGTAGTGATTTTACAGCTGGGATATTTCTATCTGTTATCTATTGATTCTGTTGGAAACATCAGTCTGTAGAGTCATCAGAACCTCAGTTTTTACTTTGTTGTTGCTGCTGTCCATGTCGAAGTTTTCTTTTGTAACAAAAGGCCTTTCTGAAAGCAGGCAAGCAGCACGCAGCCCTGGCAGCAGGCGCATGGGTGCTGCTGGAAGCCACAGGAGCTGCATCAACTCCAAACCAGGAGCTGCAAGATCACAGTAGTGTTTCTGGAACATGGGGACAGAAACAAACAAAGACCAACTGGATTATACAGCACGGCGTATTAAATAACATATGAGGAATTGGTTGCTGTTGTTTGTTTTTTTCAACAACACTGTATTCTGCATGTTGTGCTCAATGGATCCATTGAGGAATCTGCCCGCTAGGTGGTAGTTAGTGTGTAGTAGTGGTGGTAGTTACTTTAAAAGAGAGGCTTGTCAACTGAATAGGCACAACAGTCCCAGTGTGCTGCTTTGCTATGGAGATTTGTAAAGAAGCAGTATGCAGCCTTGACCAAGAGGGATTCCCCTTTTTGTTTGTACTCTGAGCACACTCTCCATGTATGGGAAACTGCCCACATGACTATACATAAAACATTTTGAAATGCTTTAAAACAAAACGTAACAGCTGTGTGATTTTATCATGTATCCCCTTCTGCTACAAACCTAACTTTGCACCGTTACTTGAAGCAAATACTTAAAAAGCAGATGCAGGTCAACATTCATGTTGATTATTCCGCTTTATTTTGAAATTCTGGCTAGGTGAAAGAACAAAAATAGCCCTACAATTCTGTGCAGCTCCTCTTTCTGGCTTTCCAGCACTGTCAGCGTTTCCAAGGGAACTTCATCAGAATTGGCTTTGGGGATGGACAGAACCATTCAGTGCAGCCCAGGTGTATGGGCGAGGGATTGTTTGGAAAACCACTGTTTTCCTGAAAACTCCTGTTTTACTGAAATCCTGAAGTATTGTTGGAAAAGTGTTTTAACTCAAAAAAAATTGCTTGACAGTTTCATTCTCAATGTTCCACAGCAGTCACCACCTCCTGCATGGCTCTTTACCGCAGGGAAAATGAGGGACTTTTGGGGGCAGGTGTGTTTCCATTACACTATCATAATGCCCCTAAAAATCCTTATTGCTCTTGCAGTATTCTTCTGTGTTGCTGGGCCTGGAGTGAACTACTTGAAGACCTAGCTTCTAAGTACAGCTTCTCTCTAAAAACACTTTAAAAGAGCAACTGATTTTCTTTTATTTACCTTATTTTTGGTTGTGTTTAATGTTGCTTGAAATATAATAGCAAGATATGCCACCAGCTGTTGATAAACAGATGTCATTAAGTCATAAATGCAAGGGACATGCTGGTAACTGCACGGTGCTTAGCGAAAGGAACACACTTTGGCGTAAGAGCAAGAGCTGCACTCTGTTGGTGCAATGAGCGTGTTTCTAACTTAAGAATCCAGAATGTGTGTCTGAAAACTGTCACAGATTTTGCACAGATTTGAAGGAATTTGTTACAGCAGACCTCACTCTGAATGTTAACTGCCAGTAGCAGCACACTTCAGGCTATTTATCAAATAAAAAGATCTGCCCAGTATTTTTAGTTTGATTAAATGCATGCACCCTCCAGTATTCCAATCACACCCCTCAAAGCCCCAAATAAAGAAATTTCTCGAGTGTTTCTCATTTTTTCAGCAGGAAAATCTCATGGGTTAAGTCGTATCCTGCAGGTCACAAGGGGAGCTTGCTGGTATGACCAGAACCCCAAGCCCTCGATGCTCAGATAGATGCTGCAAGAAGAAAACCACTGTCTTTCAATTCAATTACTGAATGAGCTCTGCCGCACAATATTGTCCTCACAGACTTGCTCAGAACATGCTTACGTATCCATTCCCACATGGAAAAGCATTTCAGATGTGTGTCCGGGCAGAAAGCAGTAGAAAAGCTAGACGTATTAATTCTAAATGTGCCTATCACTGCCTCAGTGTTTCTGTTCGACTTGTTGATCACAAAGTGATTCCTGGCACCTACTAATGTGAATGAAAGATGCTGGCTTAAGGCCTGTGCAGCCCTGAAAATGACCAAAATCACTTAGAAAGTATTAGATAACTGAATTATTAATGTTGTGAATAAAGGGGTTTGATCAGTAAACTTTTAATTTCCAAGTAATGCTCCCAAAGACTCTGCAGCTGTGTTAAAAACGTGTGAGGCTGCACAGATTCTGTCATGTTCTGCAGTATTTAACATCTGCAGAGGGATCACTCCCAGAGCTATAATTTTTATCACCTTTATATAAAAGAGACTTACTGGAAAAAGACTGGAATTCTAATTACTTTTTAGGAGTCCTCTGGGGGACTGCACTTATGACAGCGCTATATAAGAGCAGTGCGATAGATTTGAGCATTAAAGCTGATATGATTTTGCATTTGCCCTATGTTATATTCTCACATGACACATAAACTGTTAAGAATATCAGAAAAAATGTATTTTTTAACATAAGCCATCTTTCATTCAACTGCTTGGAGATGCAGCCTGTAGATTTCAACAGCTGATTCTTACAACCACGCCTACTTAAAGTCAGTCTTTAGACTGTAGCAAAATCAAGATTTCCCCTGAAATGTGCATATTTAAACGTGTTTATCACGTTACACCGCTGTTGAGAAAAATATTTCTTTAGAGCTGGCAGCCCTGAGCGTAAATTTAAGGAGGGGAATCAAAATCAGTTTGTGATTTATCCTTAAAGATTCAAATTCAAGTACTTGCTTCAAACTGTGTATCTTAACTGCTTATATGATTTTGATTAGAAATAGCATGTTACAAAAAGCTCAGGACTTGGTACAGCCCCAGAGGAAGGACTGCAGCACCCACCTGCAGACTGCCTGCTGAAACAACAGCGCCTTGCGACCGGCTGCGGACAGCCTGCAGTACAAAGTGCTCTGCCAGTGGTCATTGTGCTGCATGGTTGGTTTTTTAAGTATGAGCAAAGTGAACGTTTCCCTTCGACTCTTCAGGATTTTGGTCTCTTTCAACTACAGGAGTCGTTAACAAGGACCAATGGATTCGTCACACTGATCTGAATGCTAGAACAGCAACAAGTAGGCAGTAGTTTTCAAATAGCACTTCCACAGTAGAAAATTTATTAAATGTTTGTTATGTGCCAAGAAATGAGTAATACGAGAATACTTTCATTCTTTTACAGAATGGAAGAGCGCTACCAGCATTTTAGGTTTTTATAGATGTATTGTTTTTGTGACCACCAGCAGCCTCAAAATAGATAAACAAAAATAGCAGAAAAAGACACAGAGTTGTTAAGTGGACAGCCTGTATAAAGCAGAGCAATCCTCTGGCTTTTGTGTTGAGTCTGACCGTTATTATCTCAGTTACAGTAGTGTCTCCACCGTTACCTGTGCTGATTATTGCAACGCTACTCAGAATACAGCAGCAGATCCAGTTCTGCACTGAACTGTGGCACTATCGATTCTGCTTCAGTGGGTGTGGAGGGGACACCCAGCACCCCAGGGCATGTGGCCACATCAGCAATGGACGCAGAGCTTTAGCACAGGAAGCACTGCTGCACCTGCATCGCAAGAGAGCTGTTCAGAAGAGCTAAGGTACACCATGTAGGCCTGGCACGTGCCAGGGAGGTGCCGAAGGCCTTCAGTGGGACGAGGCGAGGTGAGCTGCTGCATGCACTTGGCTGGGCCCAGCGAGGACTGCAGCAGCAGCTCCCTGCAGAACGCCGATTCCTGCCATTTGGGGCCGCGGCTCAGGGCAAGTCTGCTCTGGCCTTAACCATAATATCTTCCTACACCAGCTTTATTCCTATCTCCTCCTTTGCTGATCACCCTGTTAACAAACAGAAGCTTCCAAGAACTCAAAAAAAAGAACCAAAAAAACCCACAAGGCAGCTGTTTCAAGGCATTCCTGCCAGACAGGAGACAGCCGCGGCTGCGATGTGCTGATAACACACCTTGTGCCAACATCCCACTACGGAATGCACGCGTGAAAAAGCCACACCAATTAGTAAATTCAAGCTTCTCCATTTTCTCCAAAAGCAGGACGCTCAGTGCAGTGCCCTGAAACGCAGATGCTCATACAGTGCAGGGGAGAATGAATGCATGCCCTTGCCAGGACTGTGCAATGCCTGGGCACTGCAGCAAGTGCTCTGCGAACGTGGGGGCTGGAGGGCAGAGCCCAGCATTACTGCTGTCTGGTGGGCCTGGTTATGTGGACTTTTTATCAGAAGCAGCCTGCAAGGAAGCAAGAAATGGAGAGCCACTGCACTGTGTTTCTGCTGGCCAGTCTCCCTAAGAAAACCTCCTTGGTCAGTGTTAATTCTGCGCCATATGTAACAATACCTGTAACAGCAAGTTTATCTTATTTTAAAAGTTAACTTTTTCCAGTGCAGCATAATAATGGATAGCATTAACATTAGCATGTATCCCAAGGATGAATTCTCACTTCTTTTTATTGATGTCACAGCAAAGAGGAAAGAGTACTTTCCTGTTTCGCCTATGAAACACTGAACACCACTCCCGTTTTTCACACTAGCACATCTAAATGCAGCAGGGGAATGGGCCTTTGCTCTGCCATTCTGCAGAATGCTGACATACGTGTTTGGCATTAGGTGTTAGAAAAACTGGAAAGAAGGAAGAATAATTTGAATATCTTTTGGAACTTTTTTTTTACTTCAAGCTGTAACTATTCATTAACAATCTTTAGCATTAGAGTTTAGAAAATGTGCTTATTCATGTAGAAAAAGACATGGGAATGAAAAACAGAACAGCACCGGAGTCCCATTAGGCTGCAGACCATTGCCAGGGTCTTCTTGCAGGAGCTTTCAGTTCTGCTGCTTGTTTTGAGTGGGGCAAAAAGATAAACATTTTCTTGTTGCAAACACTGCCATACGTGACAAGTTGATAAGCAGTATCAAGAGTTGTGCCAGAGGTTTATTAGTTCACTTGAACAGCATGGAAATGTGAGGAAAAGTTTTGTGCAGCTGAAAAATGGAAAACCATCAGTCAGTGCCCAAATTGATCTGCGGAAAAAAGACATTTTCTGTCCTCAGTAACCAGAGCTTTCACTGCTGTGGACACTTCATCTGCTGTCCTCAATGAATCTGCCTCCTTTGCACAGCCTACACCACCACGGCTGCGGTACGTGTTTTCAGCTGGTGCAGATACACATACAGGAATACAAATTACAGGAATATAAATACAGGAATATAAATTCTGTACTGATACTCACAAGCGACTATGCCACACATGTGATAAACAGAACTTCACTGGTGACTTCACTAGATGAACAATAAGCATTTTCTGCTGTTTGTCTTTTCGCTCTGGGGACACTGTGGCCACGTTTCCACGTTTTTGCCTTTTCTACTAAAATTAGGCACTGTGTATTTGGACATGGCACAAAAGTGCTGCGATGCGTTCTGCTGCACGCCTCCGTCCAGCGCTCCCTAAGATCTTTCCTGCCTGTTTTTGTTCTGTAAGTACAAACACCTTGAAACACGCTGTGTTTGCGTTGATACTGTCACTAACTCTGGATTTGAACTAAAATTAGCAAAAAATATAGAGATCCTGCCTTACATATCCCAAATATCACTTTCCATTATGTTCTCGTAACAGTGCACAGCTGATAGAACAAGGAGAAACACAGAGATGATGCACAGTGATGCATTATGCACAGGGCTGCTGGCAGAAATTTGAGGTGAGCATATTAATTATGAATAATAAAAGCACAAAGAAAAAGCTTCTTCCTGCATCACGGGAGAACTTTTAACCTTCCAACTAAGGGCATTTTTGTGTATCTCACTGAAAAGCTATTTTACAAAATGCTTATTTTTTTTTTCCTTACAAAAGTAAAGAAATACTATTTCTGCAATCCTTTTCCCCACCAAGACAGGCTTTTAATCACCACTGGCATTTATAATATGGCAACTCTTATGGCTCTAGAGAAACAACAATCCAAAGGAGAAAAGTGTGACATATTTTGCCTGGAAAACGTTGTTACACTGACAAAGAAATATGAAGAACGTATATTAATATCCTGTCTCACAATATGGGGTAAAAGCAAAAAGAAAACCAGGAGAGAGAGGTGAAATACATACTTCTGCAAGATGGTCAGTAAATAGAGGCAAAATAATTATTTGCAAGACTTCAATGATTCCTACATGCCTGAAGGAGGACAAGAATAGGACTTTCTTCAGGATTTGACAATTGCTGGGCTCTGTGGAATGTAGATACCTTTGCCCATTTGTATGAGAACGTGTCCTTTGCCTTGGTTTCCCTCCGAGAGCTCGTAAGTGAATACATAGGAAGGCTTTCAGGACTTCCCTCCTCCTGTATTTGCACACATACAGGAGATGCACGTGCAGGATATGTATCAGAAGGAATAAAAAGGTGTCAGCAACTGACCTTGCTGAGAGCGTCATATGAGTATGGATGTTTGGTGAAAATAAACACGCTCCTGTCTGTCTTGAAGGAAATACAGCAGTGGCTTTTTTTTCCATTCTCACCGTTCTCAAACACCAAATACCATTCAGCTACAAGTGAGGAATTGTCTGTGTGCAGGTGCTTGGCTTCATTGAAAACATACACTTTTCTTGGTGGCTGAGCTGTTCACCATATTCACATCAGCCTACTAGAGGCAGCTCTGTCTCGCTTTTTTTTCACATGCTTGTAATGAGAAGAGATGAGCAGCCTGGCTGCCTACAAAGGTAGCAGTGTTTGTAAAACAACAGAAGAACAGCAGCACTGCAGGGCGCAGGCTGCCATACACTGCTTCTGCTTTCTTACGACAACAATCTTGTAACTTCAGCTTTGGGTTGCAGAAACTACGGCTGTCCTGGCAGCATCCCATCCTTTTTTCACCAAGGGGGGCAAAAGAAGTGTCCATCTCTAAAGGTCTGCTTCCGCTTCTTACCGAGGCACGGTGCACGGCTGAAATTGAAGAAAAATCCTGAAAGATTTAGATTGTAATTTGTGAAACTGGTTAAAGTATTGTGTGGAAACTGACTTTCGTAATGCAATCTGTCTACTTTTTCTCCAAATGTCACAAAAGAGAATTAAAATTTAAATGCACTGCTATGTTTTGCAGAAGATTAAAAATTACTGTTCTTTGAGCAGATTCTAGCAGCAGTGATGGAAATTGCTTTATATACTGCAATGATTTATACTTCTTCATTGTATAATTTGTTTTATTCCCAATGCAACTCAGCAGGATTACAAAGGCACGTATGAATAAATATGAATTTGAGATGTTGCAACTGAGTGCAGGAGCACAATGATGGTAATTCTTCCCCGCAGATCAAGAAGCTTTAAACGTACATTTCCCTCAACAGAACAGTTGGATGTTACCGAAATGACTACTGTGCCTACAAGTGCCCTTTGCAGCATCATTCCCTCACTGATCAAACCATCACTGTTGGCCCAGCACATAAACCAATGCAAAGTACTGCCCAGAAAGAAGCTTGCTGTTACCTGCCTATGCAGTTCCCACAAAAGCTGCTGCTGAAAATTCTCTCCTATCAGATGTTTCTGCACTGTGAATGCTAAGGAAATGCTAGGGAATTTGACTGCATGATTTTTAAAGAAACCAACAGGATCATCAGATTTACACAATGATTACAGTTCTGCTTGCTAATATTGATCCTCCCTTCAAAGGAAATGAATGCAAAACAAGACTGGAGTTATAATACACCAATAATGTTTTGCTTTTCTGAAAAAGTAATGATAGCTGGTGCTTTTGTATCTATTTCCTTATCATCTCTGAAATATAAGTAGTTAAAACCCCAACATAAGAATAAAGAGGGATGACAGAGGTGGCAAAGTACCTCGATGTGGATCTAAATATAACCAAGGTTGTTTATATCGGTGAGCTCTACCAAAGGATATGTGCTTATGCGGCTTTCTTGGTTGGGGAGTCAGTTTGCAGTGCTCCCATGTATTGTATCCTTTATTGTTCGTATTTCAAAGGTCATTTTTGCAAGATTCTAAACCAATAAATCAAAAGCTAAATTATTATCTCAGTAGCAGAAATGGAGAAGCTGTAATATTGAGGTTGACTGACTCTGTCAAGTAGATGTTTATTATTAGAAATAGGATTAGATTTCATGTCATCACTCCAAATCTTGTACCCAGTCTTCTTGCACTGGCGACCTACCGTAATGTACTGCATGTTAATGTACTGCATGTTAATGTGACCATTCTGAAGCGGTTAATACCCGGGGAGGAGCTATTTCCTGAGTTGCCAGGTGAATGACTAAACATTTCCTAAGGCTCACTCAAGACATGGAAGACAAAATATCTGTCGTTGTTTGTCACAGTTCATATTTCTGCTGCTTCTCAGACGTGCTGTGATTCATCTCTGAGGAATACTTCATATACTGTAATTTATTTTTCTATCACGACACTCGCAGTTTGCCAAAACAGCAATTTCCCTTGTGCTGTCTGAGCATTGCTAGCTCTTCAATCAAATGTATTCTGCCTGTTTCCATCCCTGCTCTCTGTCTCAGTTATTGTTTTTGCGAAGATAAGAAAACCCCATTTTTACCACTGGAGAGCCAGGCTGCTTAGGTCACAAGATTCTCTTGGCTTAATCCCTGAGTATGAATCACAAACTTTCCCTACGAAGTACTGGCATTCTTCAGATGATCAAGCCAGCTTACAAAGGCTTCCAGAGCTTTCCGCATTAATGATCACCATGTTTAAAGCATCAAAAGCAGGAGCTGATTAAGAATTAAACTGTTTATTCTTACTTTTCCCATTTCCTCTGTTTCCTACACTTACGTGGCTTCGAAGTGTAAACAGCTGTGATGCAACTCACGTCAAAAGCAGTAATATGAAAAATAGGATGAAAAAGATAAATGAGACAAAAATATTTGTGTGAAATACAAGAAACAGAGTTACACTTTCTGCAATACATGGCTCAGAAATAAAATGTATATGCCCATGTGGCTCGAGTTAACAAAAAGCATTTCTCTCACATTTAATATCAGAAATGCTGGAGGTAGCCAAACAACCATTCACAGATGATTTACAACCCCTGCTGAAAAAAAAAGTCATGCACTATTGAGACATCACAGTAAATGTCATATAATTCTATAGGCATTATGTGAAGGTATAGATAAAATGAAGACACCCCCCAAAATCATTTCTTGAGATGTGAAAGTGGAAAACAGAATATTCATTCCAGATGCAGAACACAGACAATTGCTGAGATAAGACTGGACACTAGTGAGCACATAACCCTGGAAACATGAAGGTCCTGGGCAATTCAAGACAGGTGTTGTATTCCTGCACCACATTCAACTACTAGATCTGATAAAAGGAGACCAAACTTGAGCCCATTCACTTTGGCTACCAATGAGATTTGTGAAACTTTTACCAGAACAGCACTTCTGCATAAAAATGGAGGAAACTATCTGAACAACAGTCCTTTCTTGTATTATTTCCAGATTTGGTGAAAAACATTATTAAGACTAATAAATACATTATACAGTCACGCAAATTTTAAACTGAACTTTTTGGGCTATCGCTGTGACAAGCATTAAGAAAAGTTTAAAGTTCTCAGAAGCCATGCTAGGCAGCTGTTAACTCTTCTCCTTTTCCTCAGTGACTATTTTTTGCCTTTTCTTAAGGAAGCGTATGGATGTGGAAAAGGCCTGCTTAACAATTCAGACCAAAAAAAAGCAACCAAATGCTAACAGTTTGTGTTCACAAGACAGCAGAATGTCTTACCCTAACAACCATCGCCCTTAATTTTGATTTGCAGACTTCAAAATATGAATGTAAGTATTTCACTTCAGCAGGAGGGCAAAATTAAATCCTAAGGCAAAATATTTATGCTCAGAATACAAGTTCAGCAGTGGTGATGATGCAAGTTTAACATTTAACATGTATCTGCTTAAATTGTTTCATTTCCTTCTATGCTGTTGACGATTTTCATTTAGCTGCCTTTTTCATGATTGGATGATGTCTACCTTTAACTAGAATTCTTACCAAATCTGCCTCCCTACCAATCCAAAGAGCAACAGAGTCAATTCTCTGTTCAGGACAAAGATCTCAGCATGTTACTTTTATGTATCAGTAAGAGAAAAAACGATAGAGGAAACGAACCAGGAGAACAGAAAAACAAAATAAGAAGTGAAATCCAAGTTTCTAATGCAAAGATGTAATGCCAATAAGCCTTTCCAAAGAAACTGACGAGCTGCCAGCTTTTCTACCTGTTGCCTGGAAAACATCGCTGTGTTCACTGATGCTATCAATAAACCGGGTGTGTTCTGAAACAACTCTTTCTGAGTGGTGCCAGCTTCTGTGAATGGGGAGGGAGCTTTGCTCCTATAGAGCACCACTAGAAAGATGGTTCTGGGCAAAAAAGCAGGTATGGGGCAAGCTTGGTTAACTCATGTACACAAACTCTGTAAAGAAAAATAAATTAACAGTTGAAAAGAAAAACCTTGTTGCCTACAGATTGGTGGCAGGAAGCACAGGACTGTAATTTGCATCTCTGAGAACAGCAATTTGCAGGGCAAAAAGTCTTAATGGCTGTTTTTTAATACCCTATAATATCAGGTTTGTACTCTTGCCGATTTGTTTTCTTTAGAAAAATAAAAGACCAGTGTTTTGTAATATTTTCTTGCTAGATTTTTAAATAATTGTCATTACAGTTATCCATGCTACTAAGGATATTTGCATATTTGCATAACTATGTCAGTAAAAGGGCAGATCACACTAGCAAACTTCTCCCACATCGTATCTTGTTCAGCCCTCAGACACTAAGATTCAGTACAGGCTGTCTATTCTATTTAGCTCCTCAACAGTGCTCTGGTATCTCCTACTTGCTTTTCTGCCAAACTTTCACATTTCATGTTTATAGCAGAAATGCTGAGTCGTGGCCTGAAGCAGTGATGGAGCACCTGGTGGGAAGGCAGGGCAGCCCAGGGAGCTCAGGTGCATGCAATGCAATGCAATGCAATGCACTGAGTGATGGAAGGGTGGAACCAGGACCCACCCCTTCCCTGCCCTCACAGGCTGGCAGTGAAGGCAAGGGGATCCCATTGGAGATCCCTGTGTACCTGAGGTCCTCCAAAGGTCAGCAGTTTTTCTTCCTTTGTTTCTGCATCTATAGCTGCAGCCTTTGGACTTGGTCTCATTTTCTGCAGCCCAGGATTGTGCCACCCTGCTACTATTGCTGGCTGTACTTTCCATCACATTATAGCATTACAAGGGTTAAGGAAGACCTGGCTTTACTTCATCAAATCCCAGTTTTGTGCTCCAGCTGGCCGTGCTAAACTGGTCCTCTCAGATGTGAGGTCTTACAATCCTTTCTATACCACAAAAGGTCTGGATCACCTCATAAAACTACAAGAGGGACCTTGTTTCCAAGATACTTAGTAATTTTCACCAAAGGAAATATGGAATCCCAATAGATGACTCTCAAGTTTTCATTTTACTCTCAGTAGCTCCCTTACTTGTTTTGTATGCATCCTAAATAGCTTCCTGTCAAACCACTCGAAGTAAAGACATCGCTGTAAAGACTGAACTACTGCTGTAAGCACCATTCTGCTCATCCTTAGATTCAGAGCTCACCAAATCAATGCTGACCAACTTCCCAGCGACCAACCTTCCCAATGCTGACCAACCTTCCCTTTTCTATAGTAATCTTCGTGGTAGTGCAGTCTTGTTAACACTGGAAATTTCAGATTCATTGCAGCATCTTTGGGACAGAGAGGGGCTTGAGGGGAATTAAAGCTGTTGCATTTCTTTTGGAGCTAAGTGGAGAAACATTCTGTACCAGAAGTATTCTGTGTCACTGTCAATAGCATCTACAGCAGAGGGCATGACTTTCAGCCGTCGAGTGACTCCAAGCCAGAAAGAGAGCTCAGGCTGTTTGTAAGCTAAATTCTGAAACGTTATTCACTCTGAACAGAGTTTTCTAATCACAGTATGAGACTTTAAGATGACTACACCCCAAATTTACGTGCCAGTATCTAACGTGATGGGAGACACCATGTAGGCTGTGAATCGGTTAAATAGACTGCGTGAAGAGTGAGGAAATGTTATTCAGCTCCTCGTAAAGACTTCTTTTAGTTTTCTCACATTGGAGAATGTGAGAATTGAATAGTGCAGGGGAGTATTTCTGTTCCTGTTGGGTCTTTTTCTACATACAGTAACAGCAGAACACGCAGGCTTCCTGCTGACGGCACTCTCTGGAGTGAGCATCTGAAATACCTGGCTTGCATGCTCCACTTTTTTCTTCTGTTTAAGCTTGTTTAGCTAACAAATATCAGGTTGGAGTCATTCACCAGATAGAAAACTCTGCTACTAACCTAACTCCAAAACAAATTTGGAAGCTGGGCCAATCCACTCTTGCTTTTCTAGCTTTATGCTCTCTATTGCGAGTGCAGTGCACAAGTGGCTAGTACCAATATGTCCAGGTGGCAAATTAATGATCATGGCTGCTCTTCCTGACACTGACTGATTAATTCTCATACTTCTGAGCCAAGCTTTGGTTTCTTGACAGTTTGTTTAGCGAGGAACGAGTAGTTCTCTGTTGATACTGATTCATTCCTGATCACCTGTTATTTCTCAAGCTGTCAGTTTGGACTCAAATGCAACTCGTCAGATTCTCGCTACCCAGCGGTTTCACTTGCTATAGACTAAAGAGCAAATAAATCATCCATGGTTTTATGTTTCATTACCTAGTCAACCACTTTCTTGTTAAATAGGCAGAAAAGTAGGGGTTGTAATCTCCAACCAACATGGCAAGATTTTCCACGTTGCACTTAGGATAGTATTTATTTTGAAGTAGTCTGAATATGACAGTGGACATAAATACTAACGTTATGTAGTACTCAAGTCCTGGAAATCTTCTGGACCTGAATGTTTCATTACATCCTAAGCTTTGTGGGTTAGTTTAGACAACAGACTGATTTTCTTCAGAGCATGGTGAACTACAGGGTGCAAACCAGCTCCCGAAGCAGCTTATTTTCCTGAAAATCACAAGTGCCTGGGAATCCCCGTACTAAATTCATGAAGGTGTGAAACTCTGAAACTCTCCCTGCTGCTCTGAGGTCCAGATAGAAAAAAGTGTCTAAATTACTTTTCTAACATGCAAGCAGTAGATTGCTGAGAAAGACAAGAGCATTCAGTGCTCCACAACGGCTCCAGATTTCTTTGTATTACTGGGAGTAAACATCAGCTCTGGTTTTATGAACAGTAATTCAGTATTTCTCTGTAAGCGTTCCTGATTAAAAACCATGTCTTCATTTTACTGCATTTTTACTTTTCTGACCTTTCCTATCTGGGACAACATATTTGTACTTGGTGAGTGTTCCAAGGACGATGGCTTTATTTCTTTCTCACAATTCTTGTGTGACTAGGAGAAATTCTTTAGGAATGAATAGAAGCTTTTTTGGCCTATAAAACTTGTCCTTTTTTGGTTCTGACTTTCTCACATGATGTCATGCAGTTATTTTTCTGAACGATTTCAACGTGTTTGCCTCAACAAGTCTCCTATTTTATTATTATTATTACACTTCTCATCTTTTCAAAAAGAAAACTCCACTCTTTCATTTTAAAGAACACTGCTGTTTCCCCTCCACCCTCTCTCATTTTGGTTCTCCGTTATATCTGGGAGATGCATGTCAGGAATACGTAAGGTGATACACACCATCTATTCTGTAAAAAGCAGTTTTGTGTCTCCTGCTGCAATGTCTGTATTCAGTGCTCTGGCAGTATGAAGCTGTGGCAGATAATCAGCAGGCCTTGTGCACGACTTGAGCTGTATCACTTTTCAATCTGTTGTTACCACCATTTCCCTATTCCATTACAATATGATTATGAAAGCACGACTATGATTGATACAACTGTACTGGTGGGAATTTTAAAAAGTGCTTCCCCAAAAGAAATTACATTTCTGAAAGGCAAAGTATCAAAACAAATGGAATTCTGAAAGAAAGAAGATTTTCTCAGAAGGATTTTTTGTTAAGAAAAATGACAGATATTTCCTTCTGATCTGGCTTCAGAAATGAAAGGGACAAACTCCACATTGCTGAAATTAAATTTTGGATTGCTAAAATGGAATTTGGCAATCTGGAGTTTGGAATGATAATTTCAGATAGCAAACCTGACTTCGATAAGGAGATCATTCATGGCACTGACAACCTTCCTGCCCAGTTTATTGGTGAAACAAATTTGTTGATCTAATGTTAGTTTTTTGATGCTCAAATAACCGCACAGTATTTCCTGAAAAGCATGAGGACAAGCACTCTGCTTCTGTAAGGACACTTTTTCTGTACTGGGAATATATATGGGAATATATGGAATTGAAACAGCTGTTGTGTGCCTGTTCTGCTGCTTTAGGGTCGGTGCAGCCAGAAACAAGCCCAGCAAGGAGCCCAGAATCCCTTCAGTGACAGTTCTGTGCTGGAGAGACAGATCCTTTCCAAGCAAGCACCGCCTGTACATGGGATGGCTATTTTTGAAGAAAGAACATATTTGTAGATGACTTAGTGACTTACTGCAGGTAACTACAGAACTGTGGAGAAGGGCTGGATGGGGGGGAGATGATTCTAGAAATCTCTCCCTAATATCTGCATTCGACTTTGTAATGTTAATTTAATCTTGTGTCATTTACATAAGTTCAAATCCTTACAAATATTCAGGTGCTAAGACCTTGAAGATAATTTGGTATACAGCTACTTTATTGTAACTCACAGGAGGTTGTTTGAATGTAAAGCTGTTACATAGAAAGTGAATTCAAATTTCAGCAGTTTGCAGAGTCCCATTGACAGATCATGGTCCTTAAACCAACATAAACCGAGAAAAAAAACACGAGCATGTTTTGTAACTCTCGTAATAGTAGCTGGAAAGGCTCAGTATCTGCAAATCCTTTACAGCCGTTAACTGCTACTTACATCAAAGAAAGCCAACCTTTTACACGCTGTACTCCTTCCCTACCAGCCACATCTACAGTTTGCGTCCATAATTATTCATGCTATTTCCTAAGAACAAAACAGGAGCAGAAAAAACCCAGTGGTTCACTGCTGAGCATGTGAAATTAAAGTGCTGCCTATTTGTTAAATTTTAACATCCAGAGCTGTGAACTGCCATGACCACAACGCCAGCATTCCATGCGTTCTGTAGCCTTGTTACGGGCCAGGAGCTGCCAGCAGAGAGGCAGGGCAGATGCATACAGTGAACCCTAACCAGCTTGCCAGGTAATTCACCTACTTGGGCTCTACATCTGTGGTCAAACACTTCAGAAACAGCTGTAATTGTTTAAAGATGTTATTTTTTTTTCTACTTGTTTCTTACTATCCCTAAGTCCAAGCAAGTGAAATGGACAGATGTCCCAAGCCAGGGGAGTTAAGATGAATAACCTTCCAAAACAGTCAGAGATACATAGCTGAATTTCCTGCACCAAAGGTCTACTTTAAAAGTGACCTAAAATGTAGTCACGTTAAGGAGACAGGGCATACCCCAAAGCTCTGTGGGGCAGGTATGCATCCTCTGTGGGGCAGGTATGCATCCAACCTGGGCAGAGAGTGGCTAGAAGACTAATTAAGCAATGGAATTCCCCAAGATTTTGCTAGTAACAACTAGCATTGACAGATGCTACCAGGAATTATGTCTCAAGGGGTTAAAACTTGGTTAAATAGGTAGATCTTTCACAGAAATAACAAAAAGCACATGCTCAACAGGAAGGCCAATTTCCTGTCACCATCAAATCTCCATTCCAGGCCTTTAGGTTATTCTCACTATTTCAAAGAAGAAAAAAAAAAAAAAAGCCAGACCTTTTTTTTTTTTGTTGTTTGTTTGTTTGTTTGTTTTTTTTAAGAAGAATACAGAACACTGGTCTCTGGCTTTATTAAAGATAAACATCAATTCACTACATTTGCACTATGAATACAAAAGGTTTCTGCTCTAAGTTTTTTTTTTTTTTTAATAGTTAATGTATTATTAACCTAAATCATTCCACAAACCAAGAATTGGTCAAAGATTATCTTCTAGGTTTCATGGTTTCTTAAACAAAGGTATCTTAAAAACTT
This sequence comes from Centrocercus urophasianus, assembly GCF_019232065.1. NCBI lineage: Eukaryota > Metazoa > Chordata > Aves > Galliformes > Phasianidae > Centrocercus > Centrocercus urophasianus. Next base: position 12,661,885 of record NW_024884855.1, on the reverse strand, counting down.
CAGTGCTGAGCAGAAATGGCATTGGCACTCATCATGCCCTGTGGTTATTTGGCTTTCACGGCCTAACAGGCTTTACTTTCCTTGCTTTGTTGTTTAAAGAATTGCCACCATACTCAGAATTAGCTGAAGTGTCCCAGGCCCACCTGGATGTTGGGCGCAGCACCATAATTTCTAGGAATCTTTATTTAGAATATTTAGATGTTTGGACCAACTGCCAACATATGAATCCTGCAATCTAAAGATTCAAATTCATTTCATTCTCAGTAACATTCCTCACATGCAAGAAATATATTACATGTTATACTCAAATGTACACTGACATAACACTAGAAGGCTTTAAATCAACTCTCAGTGATTTGTATTTCTAATGCTCTTTTGCACATCTGTTGGCATTCTTCACTTTCTGAAACCTGGTCAATCATTTGATGCCTGAGAATTTTTTAACTGTATGAGTTTTAGCTGATGAGTTCATGTGTCCATCAGTCCGGAAAAATTAAGTACAGCAATTTTGTTTGAAAATTGTCAACTCAAGTGAAAGAGCACTTTGTTGATGGGGGTAAATTAGATTCACGTAAATAATGGTTTTTTTTTTAATGCAATAAAGCCTTAGTGTCAGAGTAATAATCTGAGATACATAACTATTACTTCCTCATTACAGATGGAGAAGCTGCAGACAGACAGGTTAAAGTGAGTTGCACAAGGTCACAATTGAGATCCATGGCTAACCTGACAGTGACAGGAGTCAGATTATCTAATGCTGTCTCCTACCAGGAAAAAGAAAAGAGTTATCTGCCTTATAAATAACAGAGCAGCTCAGAAGTGTTTTCCATTTTGCCAACATTGTGAATAAATGCTGGCAGTGTACATGTGTGGAATTTGGCACAGAGCCTCTTTCCTTACAATGTGTCATTCATCCTCCCTTTTAGCAGTTCATTGCCTGCTCCTTTTAGGTGGCTTATAGGGAAGAAAAACAGAGCAAAATAATACATTCATATTGCACTAATGAAACATACAGGTCGAGAGCACTATTCTCTTCGAACTTTGCAGCAGTACAAATTGTCTACAGCATCAGTCAGGTTAAGGACTACCACTGGTCCACCCCACAGATAGAGGAAAGTCTTTAAATTCTTGTTTTTATTTGTCAGGAGAATGTGAAGCTCTCTGTGGTACGATTTGATGAAAAGCTGAAAAAAAAAAAACCCAACTTAAATGGAAGTGCCAGAAAAATTACTGGAGCAACACGCTGCGTCAAGGGCTGTAGGGCTTCCCCCGTAACACCATAAATCTCTCCAGGTTCACTGGAATCTGCAGCTAAGTATTAAATTCACTCTCACTAAAAACACAAACACTAAAAACCCACGTGGGTTTTTGGGTGGCTGAGCTTCATTCTATGCAATGACCAAACCTTCATAAGTCAATGTTCTGAGATATACCCTGGAAGGTTGTATAAATAGTAAGTGAATAATAAGTCAGAAGAATTTGATCTGTCAGGAAGAAAGCATGTTTGGACTCCCTGACTTTGATAAAAATTCAGTCTAAACTAAAGAAAATATTAGTTTGATGAGCTCTTACATGAGCTTTGTTACAGCAATATAAAAATGAAAGGAGTTTTTAAATCCAACATAATTAAGTGTAAGTACCCCAGGGAAAAAAATCCTTCTCTGAGATTGGACTGATTTTTCATAAATAGAAAACCTCACAACATTCCATCACCACTGGGAGAAAAATCAATAAATAATCAAACATGCTTGGCCACGAGATCTCTACCAATCCCATCATTCAGATCTTCATATGCACTCTGAACTGTGACAATATTCAGAAGACACCACTTTTATTAACGTGTCCCATCCAAAGCTCACGCACATCCTTCCAGTAGCCAAAGACGACTTCTGACCTGTGAGGATGAGATTGTGTTGGAAGACCTAAAAACAATGTGAAGGTAAGGAGGGAATCCCTCAAACGCTACTGCATGCTATTACATGTGAGAATATGATCGTAACCTGTGGACATACAGATGAGCTACATGAGAAGTCGTTATTAACATTCGCTATGAGATACGGGATACACGTATGCAAAAAGAACACAGCTCAAAATGCTTGCAGATTCCCACTACCATACCACGCACCTCATCGCAGAGTGGAATACAGACAAATCAATCTATGCGGAATTACTGTAGTTTCAGACAAATGATTTCTAGCAGCTTTTTAACTTCCAAGCTAAGGAATCTGTAACGTACAAGGGAAGTGTGCAGCCGCCTGACCTCCCAGGCATACATTTGTAGCTCCAGTCAACTCCGTGCTTCAAAACAACTCTTTCAGAGCATGGAAGGTGCGAGGCAGCTGGCATAGAGAGCGAGCTGGATCTAGAGCAGTGCATGAGCTGGCACGGCTGAGCACAGTAAGTGCCAAGCAGATTTGCAGTGATTTAAACAGGGCTCGAACTACAGGAAATGGGGGGGAGGAGGGAGGAGTTTGGAAACCTTGTTTTTGAACACGGTATGGTATTATTTAAACACTATGCCATTACTTTCTTCAAATGAAATATAAGTAAAGAACTCTGTATCTTCAACTCAGCTATGTGAGCTGTGTATTCTTTAGTTTGGATCCCTGGAATTTTATAAGGGTTCTTAAGTGTCTGCTTTGGTTTTATTGTTAAGCAGATACTGCATATCTATGATTATGGGTGCTTTCACTTATATATATTAGCCATTTCTTCCATTCCAGTTTCCAGTATTAATTTCAGTTATCTAACAGCCAGTCAGAGCACGTTAAGATGGATCCACTCACCCAGAGGGGTCAGTGGCATAGTTTGGATTTCCTCTTAGGATCATTCATGCTGATTCATTTTCCATAGAAGAAAAGACTGGAATGTGGCAGCACCATATCAGTTTGCCACCTTGCACTGCAAGGTTTGAAAACTGTGTCTAATGGTTTTTTATTTCAAGTGTGGATAGAAGTCAGTAACGCTCTTCTAAACAATAGGGTAAGCTTACGTCCATTAGTTCATGGCATACAGAGCAAGAGCAGCAATGGAAAAAATGCAAAAGCTAATGAGCATAGCTTTCTGTATTCACACATCACCACATAAATTTTTTCACCTTTCTGTTTTTCCTAGAGTAGACAATATGATGTTTTAATGCAATTTGTGTCTCCATAGACAAAACTGGAAAGCTGTTATGTCATACACAAGTCTAAATATCTAAAAGGCAAATTTAGTTTAGCGTTTTTAAAAAAAGACAGTTTTCTGAGTGTGAAGTCACTCTGGTAGCACTTATCTTGCTTCAAGCACCAGATGAAGCTCAGCCTCCTGCTGGCTCTGCCCACAGGTTTCTGCCGCTTCCCCCGTCAGACCAAAACCATCACGGACTGTTTGCTTTCCAACAGCACTGACACGCCGCTTTGGCCTTATTCCTCCTGCCACTATCAGACATCCACTCAAAAGCAGTCATCAAATACATTTAGAGATAGACAAACAGTTTTGTGAATGTTTTTAGAACAGGCCTTGCAATACAACCAGGCCCACAGAAAACTGTCTGGAATGAGACATTCAGGCATTGAAGTGATGCCTCTCTGTTCAAAATCCGGTAACACTGAGCAATTATTTCAATGCAAAAAGCAAGCACAACATGCAGAGCCCTAAGAGCATGTATAGAAAATTCCAGCTGTCTCAAAGAAACACACAACCTGTAAACCTAGTGGGACTGCTTGGGAGGAAAATACTGCTCTTTTTCACAAGCTACAGTGAAAAGATTAAGTCAGGTGCTCAAATTCTCATTGAAAATGTGAGCAGCTCTAAGTCTGACCACAAGGACAACAGCAAAACAGCAGCCATGATGGTGCTCCAGCTGGGTGCTCACAGCCACAGGTAGCATTAACACAAAACATGAGAACACCTTTATTCTTCATTTTCTGATCTCATTTCACTTTCAATGTTGACAATTCCTGAGCATAACTGAGCACTCCCTATATGAAGTCTTATTTGCACAACTATTTTTAGTTTTATTTAGGAAATATTAGATGTGCACAGATACACTGTTACAGCTAAACAATTTTTCACTGCTACTGCTATCTTTGTGTATTTTTACAATTTTATTAAATAAAACAATTACTAAAAAGAAAACAAGAGGCTCTTCAGCCTTCAAGTCAGGAACTGTACGTAAACTTGAGAAAACTATGAATTTTGTCAATATATTGTTGTCCTTCAGGCTGTTATACCATAACCCAAAAAGAAATCAGCCACATTCTCAATTGAGCCTCAAAGATTGATTTCAAAGTAATCATCTTGAAAACAGTTATCTTGTCAATTGTTTGATGGATTGTAAGCAGATCATAAATTAGGATGAAACACTAGCCACAGTCCCAACCTCCAAATTTTCACATTCAATTACATTCTAATAGCAATCAGATCACACAGGGTGATTCTAGTCATAAACCAGGAAATTGCTTGCTTTTAAGAAATGATTCCAACAGTGGGGAAGTCTAACTTTTCATTTCATTAAATGTTTTCTCCATCATACTTATGAATAAATCATTCCATCGTTTTGAGCTGTGATCCACCCATGATCATCACGTGCATGGCTTTTTATTTTTAAAAGAAATTTCTCATACAGCTATTAAAGCAAAAAAAGAACATTTTAATTACCCTATAAATTCCCATCGAGCCCACCAGCTCCTGAACCAGCTATGGTGAGGCACTACTTCCGTGAAACACACAGGAGAAGTCAGTCAGTTTAAGTTCAAAGCCATAAAAGCACCAGAAATAGACAAGCAATTGCATATTTATTTACTAGTGTATTGTGGAGAATCTTAAGGAATCTTCTTTACTGTGCACACCTGCTCAGTTGGCAATAGTCTACAGACTCAGAAGCCAAGACCTCTTGATTACCAACAGTACTCTCATGAATGCCCTGAAGCTGAAGGGCAGAGAACATTTTTACCTGTGTCACATTTATCATGATTTAAAGACACAGGGTACATCTGGGAGACCAGACATCATCTAGGCACCAAGACAGAACTCAAAGGCTTAAAGAAAGAAAGGGGTTAACACCACTATTTTTTTAAAAAATCACTACATTTTAGCTTTCTACCTCTCTCTTCCTTTCTCCACTGGGTGGATAAATAATTTAGTATTCCATCTAAATCATCTGAAGCGTTTTGTTTTTATCCCAAAACAAGATCAGAGCTGAGTGCATGCATAGGTTGCTGCTCTCCCAGCAACGTTAACATTACTTGGGATACTCAATCTCCCTCAGGCCTCATCCAATCATCTGCCCCTCTTCTCATCCACACCACAGGGACACTCGTGCTGTTCTCTGCTACTCAGTGCTACGCCATACCCTTCACAGGCGCTTCTCTCCTCCACCAGAACCAACCATGCCGCATGCTGTCACACCTGTGCTTTCTGGTCCAAGCCACCCCTCATCCCAGAGATGCTTGAGATACTTTTGCATACGATGAATTTAAGTACAATTTTAACATTATTTTCAATTCAAACAACTAAGTGCTCAAGTGTTATTGATAATTGGTCACTGTCAAGTTTAAACTTCAGTCAAATTAACACATTCCAGCCCTCCTGCTTTATTCCCCTATGGAGAGGTTTTCCTTACTTCTCTCACTCAGGTCTAAGCTCCCAAGTTCTTTTAATCACAAAATTCCCTCGTTTTCCCAATTGAATTTCTGCTTCCACCAACGCCAGCTGCAGGTGACACCCAAGAGCCACACTCTGCCACTCTCACTGCGCCCATCCCCACCGCCTGCAGTGAGGAGCCGCCAGTCCTCGCCTCAGCGCAAGCACAGAGCACCACGGCTCTGCCGCAACGCCTGCCGTCTGCTGAAGGAAAAGCCTTTCACTTCAGCACGACCATCAGCAAGGTAACAACGGCTATTTTACGCCACTGAAGAGCAGAAAAACAAGCCGTTAAGGCTGCTGGGCACTCACCTCGTCCCTGGCTGCACGCAGCGCTGCTCCTGCGCCCACCGCCCACCGGCGGGGCTGAGGGCGCCCCCACCCTGAGGGAAGATGGAGGCCGTGTGCCCTGAGGCCCCCAGCGCCAAGCGCTGTGCAGGTCTCCTCCTGCCGGAAGTTGTTCTGGCCCCGGTAAGGGCAATTGTGCAGCACACAGAACCAGGTAAAGCCACTGCTGCTTCCTCAAACAGAAAACAAAGGAAGAGCATCAAAATTAAACGACATCCTTGGGGTTTACTCCCCACTTCCCCTGAGGACAAAAAGGAATGAAGAGGGGAAAAAAAAAAAAACCCTAAGTAATTCTATCCAAGCATGGTAGATATGCCTGAGTTTACGAGGCCAGAACAGCCTGTCCACACCTCACTGCTGCCCCAGCAGCTCCACACAGCCGCCCCAGGAGCCCGACCCTCCTGTCTCACAGCGCACAGCCCGAGAGGCGCTGCGGCCGCAGACTGGTGATGACAACTTTGTGTTCTGGGAAAAAAAGGTGCAAACTGCAGGCACGTATTTTAAACTTGTATCAGGAAACAAATGTGCATCACATTTAGGAAGCCACATTCCTCCTCTGCTAGAATTAGTGCTTTCATTTATAGTGAGGTGCACAAAAGGTCGTTTCCTCTTTACAACAGCATCTACCCCTGACAACTGTCCACCCAAAATTAGTGCTACTGATATCACAGTCCCAACCCCATCTCATTTTATTAGTGTAAGTAGGCATTATCTGGTAAAATCAAAGGCTACGCAATGACTAGAAAACAGAACAGCGTTATTTTCCTAAGAGGTACTAAGTATAGCTGGAGATAAACAACATCCTGCTCTCCAAAATTCAGAGTGGGAAGAAGACTGGAAATAGTGGATACAGTAGCTTAGAGAAATATACACCCACTCTACTCTTCATACAAAAATAATGATCTGGAAAGGATTTAAGCCTCTATATTGTAATGAAATGAAGACAAGTTCCCATGCTGCTACATACACTCTGGATCAGAAGAGTTCTGTTGATAATTTCCTGTAGCATCACTAATAACACTGTCTTCTGTCCCACATTTCAGTGCAATAATATGATGCTATGGCTGCTACTAAACAAACCAACAATAACAACAAACCTTAGGTGCACTAATTCCAGCAGTACTCCAAGATTAGAAATTAGACATTTCACATTTGAGGGATTTAAATCCTTTTCCCTTTTGCAAAACAAATCCAAGATTCAAGATAGTTCTTGCAATCACTTAAAAAGCCACACATTTTGGCATACCTTCAAGCAGGTTGCTGCACTGTTAAAATGACAATGGTTCACACTGTGATGTAAGTACAATCTGATGTAACTTTCTTAATATTCCACTTTTCCATAGAAATGGTTTTCAACTTGCTGATTTGCAGAACCCTCATTCTTTTTTCCAAGGGAAATGCATAGCAAACGTTTTTCAACAGACTTGGCTTTTCTTCATTACATTTCACAAATATCTTGAAAGTAGTCAGTCCATAGACCCAGAGGGTCTGCCTGATACAGACTGAAAACTGTATGAAGACTTAAAAATAATTTTAAAAAATAGTGTTAGGAAGAGCAAAATAAGAGCACAAAAAATATATTTCAGGAGCCAGTACATAAAAGCAAACCACTTCCTAAGAAAATTTCTTTAATTTTCATTTTATGGAAATACATCTTTTGTTTTTATTTCCATGATACAAAAATGTTAAATATCAAACATTTTCTGAAATCTACCAATGCAGATCTTTTTTAAACAAATAGAGGGCTGGTACAGTTAGCAGGTTTGTCACAGGTACCAAAAAACATTTTTAACAAAAACCCCACAAGATGGGGAAGAAGCAGGGAAGAAATAGATAGGGACTTAGGGGTGAAAACAGCAGCAGATGTGAAAACAAAGAAAAAAACTACCTCCCACCATGAAATTCATATTTAAGGAGCACATAAATTATATTTTTGGAAAAGACAGGGTATCTGTAAAGCTGGTATTCAGATGAAGCTGGCTGCACTGGGAGTGAAGTAAAGAATGGAAAACTAAAAAATGATTTCCAGATAGTAACAGGTAAAAAGCAATATGTGAAACTGCAGTTCTACCTGTATCAAGAGTTCTGACAGCACTCTGATGTTGCCTGAAAAAATATCTAAAGATTAGGAGATTTGTGGTAACTTCCCTCAAGCACAGGAAACAGTCTAGCACAAAATCATAGACTGCCAGGTCTTTTTGTACATTTCATAGCCAACATGCCAAAGTGGATGACCGAAATACATCTAGTCTTGCTTCTTAAATCTAACATAATTAACAACAGCAAGGATTTCACTTGATCAACAACAAGATCATATACTAGTCAATATACACAGAAGTAAAATTGACAGTGATTGTTCAGTAAACAGTTTAAAATAATTAAACTGGTTTTCAGGACACATACTGATTTGTTAACACCACTTCAGTTAAATAAATTATGGCTTCCAGGAGGTGCATTCTCACAACTGCTTTCAATCAATTCCACTTGTTAAGGCAGTTATTTCCTACCATGTTTCAGGGACTTCAAAAATTTCAGTGGAATTACTTGTGAGGCTTCCTAAAAAGACAGAATCAGAAAGCTGTATATTAATGACTTCAGTATACAAATACTGAAAGGAAAGAAGTAAAGTCAAGACTATTTTGGTTCTTTCAAAGCATACAAAATCCTATTTTTCTCCTCCAGATACATTATTTACAGTATTCACAAAGAGAACCCAACAAGCTGTTTAAAAGACATCCCCATCCTCTCTTCTGTTCTACAGGCTGCAATAACTCACAAAACAGTGAAAATATCAGGTGAAACGTGATCACCTGTCACCTGTCTGTATTCAGCCAAACACACAATTCCAAATATTCTGGCTAGAAAAACATGTTGCTGTTGAAGTCAGCAGAAAGAAATCCTTAAATCAGCCCCATGTGAAAAGTCTTCCAAATAAAAGCAAGACAATGTTAAATATGGAACAGAACACTGCATATTCTAATTTATACATCCCAACAGTTTTTAGAAGATAGGAAAAGATCTATAATTTATATTAGAAACACTACTGATTTTCAAGCACTGCATATTGAGTTCTTAAAAAAAAAAAAAAAAGAAGAAAAAAGAGAAGATCTATAAAACACCTCAGAGAGAATAAAGACTGCACATTTTGACAGTTCTACAGGTCAACTGCCTACTGTTTCTTCTGCTTTTCAAAATCGCAGTCTCCTGAAAATGAGTTTCTACGAGCTGCAACAGCTAGCAGTTCATGAAATGTGAATGATCTGCTCATGGACCAGTAAATCTTTCAAACAAACATGGGCTTACTCTAAGCATGTGGTGAACTGCAAGAATCGTTACAGATGACTGTGAGTTACTCATCCAAAATGCTAGGAAGGGAGATTAAGCACACTCACTTTTCCTCAGGAAATAAAAGCACAGCTATGTGATTCATAAAAGCTAAGTACAGCAAAATCTGAAAGGCCTGCCTAAGATTAAGATCCCAGTGGATGGGCACCAATCTGGCAGCTCACTCCTCTACGGAATTGTCTCAGCCAGTACTTTATCAGATGTTCCAGAGAAGGAAGGATATCAGCGTTGTACCAAACTGTGTGCAGGAGGGGTGGTGTGGGGCAGGCAAGCTGGCTGTGAAAGTTTTGGCTTAGTCTTAATGATAGATAACATTTGGACCAGATTGAAAAAAGCACTGGTTCCTGAACTTACAGAACTATCTCCCAAATAACAGTGAATAAGGGATGCCAGTGCAATGTCGTCAAGATAGTCTGTGTTAACATTTGGAAGTGTTAATTACAAGGACACATATATTAGCCTTCAGGGCAGTGGGTAGATTTATTAAAACTGGGCTCCTTTGCATACAGTAGAGTTTGTTTAATGATACACATCTTGCAGACCAAGCTGCATGCAGTCATTCATTCTGAGACTCCTTCTAATCAAGCTTAAGTGAAAAGGTCGACATGAGGGGAGTCTTACAACTGCTGATGGCTTGTTGGACTAACGAGGAGATCCACTATAGAATCCTGCTTCCAGAATTCTTTTACTTTTGTTTATGGTATTTGAAGTTCCTGCATAACCTAAAAAGTCTCATTGAAGAAAAAAGAAGTTTAAAATAGCTAAAAATATTTTACTATATAGAAGAAAGTAAGACAATAAGAAATCAAATACATCCTGCTTCATTTAGTTTGATGCAATTTTTTTTCAGTTTAAATAACATACAACAAAATAAGTTGTAACAGTGCTTAAAGCGTGACATTCATAAGTCCAGAAAAATTGAGACATAAAAAACAAACAAGCAAAAAACAAACAAAAAACCCTCAACAACAAACTTCAGTTCTGATCAGGCCTAGGGCAGTTTCAAACAACAGAAAATTATGATCAAGAACATTGCTTTTACCTGCTGAAACTTGTTCTCTCTTGATTTTTTTGAACCTTTTGGTTCTCTTCTTAACATCTGGAGGTGACTCTGCATAGCAGTTGGTCTCATCTTCTGGAACCCCTTCCTCTTCCAAATTGTCAGAACCAGTTTCTTCCTGAATAGGACTCATACTTCTCTTTCCCGCTACGCTGGTACCTGTAAAACTGAAACGTGGAGAAGATACTGTTATCAACAAGTTAAGAATAACAACTAGATGGGTACTAGTTACTATGTATCTATTAAATGCTTAGGAAAATAATAATATAAACTGTATAAAGTGCTGAGCCATAACATTACATTATCTGGAAGATGCGACTCAGCTGTAAGAGTCCATAACAGTCATCGACTAGGATGGTTGTGCAAATGAAGGTTTTTATGGTTTGTCATGTAGGTGTCCCAGGCTTAGCTGCTATTCTGCTGAAATCACTCAGCTCAAGTGTAATTAAAGCTGCTCATCTTCATATTGAAAGCTTCCACATGCTAAGTTCATCTCCTCTGTCAAAACTACACGCAGTTTTACAGTATTTCTACTACAGAGAAAACATCATGAACACGCACTTAGAGCTCTGATTCATTCAGGAAACACTGAAGTTATGCTACAGAGATTTTCATTCAACTAGAATGCAATTATTAATAATGAAACAAGATGATTATTCTTTCATTCAATATTAAATTCTTTTATCTCTAAGTTACAGAACAAAACTTTTAAACAAAAACTTTTAAACACAGTTTTAAAGAAAACTTTGTACTTTTTTCTTTTAGTCACTAATACAAAGAAGCACAGGGTATCAATAAGGTTCAGGTAAGGGAAGTAAGATCTAGCTATACAGTTTTGGCTTTGAAGTGAAGGCCCTTTTTCATCTGAACGTTTTAGAACAGACTCTTTCTGAGATGTCCGAAAGCAGTTAAAAACCATGAAGCATGATTATGCTTCATGCTCTTACTTCCATGTTAGGAACACAAACACCATTTCCTCTATGAATACCTGGCTCTTCCTCCAAACATTCACACACAGAAGGCCTTCTTGAACAACCTCTTATAAATCTCATTTTTAAGTCACCACAACACAGCTACCATCAGCAGAATGACAAAAGCCAAAGTGCTGTTTGGAAAGGGAAGGGGGTGGGACAGGAGCAAAGAGCTCTCGTGAAAACAAAATTTTTAATTCAGAAAATTAAAAATTACAAGGGCTTGCTCCAAAAGTAATGCTTCCTATTTTGTGATGTCAGCCCTGATGTCAGAGGCAGCTGTTGGTGGGATGGCAGCAGAGGCTGAACCTGCCCACCAACATTCCGTGACAGGTTGTTGCTGTGTGACAGATGGCAGCAGAGGGGCACTGGGACAGAATGGCGCCTGACATGGAAGTGTGGGGGGAGCGAAGGGTGGAGCTGAATTCCTCCATGTGGAAAAAAGGCCCCCCAGTGACACTTATCAGTGCTTGTGAACACTTATGGAGACTGAACAGTGGTGTCAGTGCAGTAAGAAGGGGTGCTGCATTTCAGCTGTGGTGACAGTGACAGCAGTCACCTCAACTGGTGCAGATTTTCTGGGGGGGGGGCACAGAACATTGAAAAAAATCAGGTGAGCATTTTCTCTATCAAATAGCAAGAGTGTGAGCTTTGTGTCTGCTGTCGCTTCCATGGACATAAAAGGAGGCATTACTTCTGGAGCAACCTACTTGCTATTATATTAAAAAAAATTGAAAAGTTTAAGAACTCTACCTTTGGGAAAGGTATTCTGAAAAATACATAGGGAAGAAAAATCATGACCCATAAATTACAATTCCAGGACTTAGAGATACTCCAAGGGCTCTTAGAAAGAAACTTACTGTAAGGAATAAGTTCAAAACAAAAACTAATTTCAGGCTTCACATTTTTCCTGCAGACAAAAATAGAAAACAAAACCAAAAAAAAAGAAAGCAGACCAGAAAACAGACAGCACGAGGATCAAAATATAGGCAATCAAGTACTGTTGACTTCCTGCTTTCTCCTAAATTATTAGGATTTTTTCTACATTTACTCATTCACTGCATGGACTCCACATGACTACAGATTGTGGATTTGGTTGATGTTTTTTTTTCCCCGTGTGTCCTATTCTTCTTTGACCTAAAATAAGGTTCGAGAAGTACAGCAATGTTATTTATTCACTTAGCAATAGCAGCAAATGAGTATGGCTGTGTATACGAGTCAGAGCACTAGTCAGAGCAAAGTTCAGTTTTCTAATTTTACCAGCTATTTTGGAGCACGTCCACCCGTCTGTCTCAATTTCCTTACTCTGCTGAGAAACAACTGAACAAAGTGGAAAAAAACAAACTACAAGCTATCAGTAATTTTCCAATTCAGAATCCTCATCTTTCTGGATACCTAAAGCATCTAGAGACAGCCTTAGACCAGCCTTCAGAACACACATTTAACAGCAACAATACGATTACAAAAGAAAAAAAAAAACGATATTTGAGCAGAGTCCAAACCATTTTTGGGCAGCAAAATAAAGTTTTATTCTTAGTTTTAAAGTAAAATTACTAGCCAAGTTTAGGGAAAAAAAAGTAAGGAAAGCCTATCACATATCACCAGTTGGCAAATCTCCTTAGTTAGCACAATGCAGTTTTTCTGTTGGTCACTGAAGATAGCAGGTGTGGGTGTGCATGTCTTCAGCACAGGCAGAGTCCAGCAGCCCTCCCTCCCCAACCTCTCCTTTCTGCTGACCTATCTAAATGCCAGCTAGGATGAATGCCATGGGAAGAAGATGGTAAAAGGGGAATCTGGAAGAATTAATGAACCTTCAATACTGTTCTTCTAAGTTTGCCAATGTAAGGCAGAGGCTTTTCTTGTAAGAAACAACCAACAACTTCACTACTGAATGAATGTTGCCACCATGGAGAACAGCCATTCTGCAGCTGTGCTCCCTTCGCTGGCAGAAGCTGATGCAGTAAGCTTATTAAGTAATAAATAAATAAAGGGTGCAGTAACACGAAGCTATTATAAGAGATCAGCTGCTAGCTTCATCATAGGAACGAGCACTAAACTATATATGGTTCAGATTAATCTGGAAAAATATGCACATATACACACATATAATCATTTATAACACTGTATAAATATGTTTACATGTATCTTTAAAATATTTGTGTTTATGTATCTGTGGAAAGAAAAATGCATCTACAATTACCTTGAGTGAACTGAAAGACCACAAGGTTTGAAGTTACATGTTATACCTAAGCTGGTACAACTGCCAGATCACACTGGAAAGAGGAAGTATTTGCAAGAGACAAGTTGACAAAAGAACACCATCTATCGAGTAAAAAAGGAGACAAAACTAAGAACAAACGTGCCAAAAGATCTGCATGGAAGGGAATTTGGAAGAGAATCAAGTCACTTTATTTCTGGATTAGTGAGAACTAAAATTTGTAGAACATCAATCACAAAAGAAGTTCAGTCTACAAACAAATTGAAGACTGCTTTCCAGGGTTATCAAAATGTTGATCATCCAAAAATAACATAGCAAGGGTGCTTCTTGGGGAATCTTTCAATACAAGAAAAACAGCTTCAAAATTTTGAAGGACATGAAGTGTTCAGGCAGACAACTCATTGAGCTAAAAGAAAATTAAGGAAACAATTCACTGAAATTTATTCAACAGCTTTCCACGTTACACATTTGTCATCATCCCCTACTAACTTGAAAGACAAAAACAAACCTGTCTTGCAGTCTTACTGCCTTCCAAAGTATTTGTTAAAAGAATTATCTGTGGTTCAAACCATAAGCCACCAACACTCACTGTCTGTCTAAAAGCTGCGAGATGCCCAAAATACACATAACAGCATTCAATAAGGAGAGAGACTTGCTCCACTAGAAATAAAACTACGACTGGCTATCTTCATTTACCTTCCTGTTCCTGAAACACAAGGACGACTCCATCAGGACTGCCTAAGATGGTATTTTATACCCTTCACTGTGGCAATATCACCATGGAAAATCATCCAAAAAAACTGAAAATCATCTTTACAGTAGCATAAGAAGAGAGCTTTCAAAGCTCCCAAATGCCAGCAGCCATGTAGAGATGTGAAAAAAATGAAACAGGTAACTTTTTTGATTTTAAGAAACACTGCTGCTCCATCGAGCTCAGACGCTGCGAGTTGGCCTGCTCCCAGTATCACAGTATTTCAAGTTTGCCTCATCACCAAATCCCCTCTACTCCTTTATCCATCATCTTGTGACAGGTGCTGTACCACTAATGATTTATATGCAAATTAATAAAATATACATACAGAGAAAAACGCCAGATACGAACTATCTGAAAAGTGCAATGCCTTTGGTGAAAATATAACAAAAACAATGAGTCTGCACTACAGAAAGTCTCACCTGTTAACACAGTAGTATCGACTCTGGGAAACGTAAGGTGCACCTTGAGTTTTCAACCGTTTTCTCTCCATCTCCTTCCAACTATCTTCCGTACATTTTCTCTTTGCTCGCTTTTCTTCATGTTTTTTTTCAACATATTCTGCGTATGTCTGGATCCTGTAACTTTCAGCATATCTGCTGGTGTTTACAGCTATGGGAAAGGCAAGAGATATTATAAACAAAACACTTACATAACAACACGCCTTCTGAGATAGCTTAGTTTTAAGATTAGAAGGCAGCAAACTATTTGTTCCATTCATACAAATGTCTTCTATCTAGTTCCACTGGTAGTGGCAAAACAAATAGCTGTACTCTCCTAAATCCACACTGCATGGTTGAATTACATACTCAAAATACTTCTGAGTGAGACTTCACACAAGAAGGGTTAATTCTTTTAAATTAGAAATCATCAGTTCTTCAGTCATAGTCCTCTTCCAGACTGCTTGTTGGCAAGAAGAGATTTCCTGGATTTTTTCCCTTTTAGTCTCATTACTTAACCCAGCAGGTTTATTTTGCATGTCTGCCAGGAAAAGACGACATTTGCAAAGGCTCTGCCAAAACTCTGTTTGATTGCTGTGAAACATAAGCTTATTTGAGCTGCATTTTTTGTTGCCCAAGATACTGGTGGAAGCAGCTAATTAGAATCCAGCTGCTGCCTCCTATCTTTCTGATGTTCCATCTCCACTTAACTGAAAAAGTGCTGCCAGTTGGAGGTAGAAGAATTAGAATCACCTAGAAAGAAAAAACTGCCACTGCCTTCACTCAGCAACAATTCACCAGTGTTCCTTTGAGCCCCAGCATCTTTGCAGAGCTGCTTTTCATCTGTAAGCCAAGCTCTGGCATAAAGCCATTGCTGGAACAGATGAATCAGCAAATTAAACTGGCTGTCAACTGGTGTCTTCTACTGTTTTTAGCTTAAGTCACTGAAATAAACCGTCATAAATCAGCAAACCTATTTAAATATAAAACAAAAAAAACCCACATTCCTTTTCATGTATGCAGACAGAGCCTTTTAAAATACTGTAATAGTGAAGTGGAGATGAAATCTTTATTTTATTTGTGTACTTCCAACCACTCTGTAGAAATTTCAGATGTGTGTATCACCTTCTCATTCTTTATGAAGTGCTGTCATCTCAAATGCAGGGTATTCTGCACTACCTGTAATGCACATACAAGAGGTAGCATGCTTCCACATCACCGCTCAGAAATGCAGGTTGGTTTTTTTCCTCTTTCAGAGTAGGTCTCTACTCTGCATATTGACTATGCTACTATGAAAGCAATTACCTACAGTACAAGTCACGGCACGTAGGTGCTGCTGCTGCAAAGTCTTTCAAACTTATGTAAAACTTGGCATCAATATCTTGTATATCTACTCCCAAGAATAGGTATCTGCAACTAAGACTCACGGCCTGATGAGACTGTTGCACTACTTAAAGGCACATTAAACATACCTCCTCTCACACCCCTTACATTTGTCTGGACTGTAGAGGTCAGAGGATCTCTTCATAAGAATATATATATATACTGAGAATATGTACTGCCCATGAAGTGAGGGTGCAGGCATCGTGAATGAATTACTAATGCTCACTGGAGTTACTGCATACCAGCCAACATTCCTAAGGGTAACATTTGTTTAGTTAAACTCAAGCATGTTTTTACTTGCTAAAATCAAGCACGTAGTTACCATGGATCATCTGATAAACAGTGATTTGTTAAAACACAATAACAATTTCACATTATTTGTTTTGCTATACACTAGGAGCCAGAGTTACGGCTCTTCCATTTAATTTCCTAACAAACCCTGCTTGCATTTAAGAAAAAGATAATCCTTATTGAGCATCTTAAAGGCCATTTTTTAAAGCGTGTATGAGAATAAATATTTTTGGTCAGACAACTCTTCTTTCTTGAAACAAGACATTTTTTTTTAGCAGCATATTGCATTCCACAAACATATTCACTTTATATGTACGTATATACATATGAGTGGTTCTAAAGAGCTAAACCATACTGTGACCAGCATCGTATGCTCAACTGAGCACATAAAAGGTATATGCTAAAAATATTTCTCCACACAAAGCACAACTGAAATGAAGACGTGGGCAATTCTAAGGAACAACACAGACAGTTACATCCTGCATGGTCTTGAATTAAAAAGCAGCTCTCTGTAAGTTTTAAAAACTTTTTCTCTGATGCTCTGTCAATGCTACCAAACCAAATAGAACTACCTTAACTCTCCAGTGCCAACAGAAGAAAAGCACTGCTTGAAAGTCTTGTGAATTCTAACAAAATATATCAAACTAAAGGGAACAGAATTGTTTTTACTTATTTTTAAATCGTAAAATGAAGATAAATTTTCCTTTGAGAAGCCTGTTGGTAATGTTGGTAAGCAACACCACATGGCTGCATTTCACTGCATGGGTTGCAGCCGAAAAGTCTTGGTAGACAGACATTTTCTCAACTCTATTTACAAAAAAAGCTCTCTACACTTGATAGCAACACACACTAGCAAGATGGATACTTTGTTGAGCTGGATGTATTTAGCAAACCACTTGCTAACGCTTGCATTAAAATAAAACTTTATCCTGAAGTAGTTTTATTCACTTTCAGCAGAATTATCGCACGTAAGCCTACTTCTCACAATGTCAAGTAAATATATTCCAATTGTGGCTGAAGGAAGTAGAAAATAATGACTAATTCAGGCACAGATTGCCTGCTTTCTATTTTCCATCGCAGCTGTGCTGCTGCAAATCCTTCTGCCCATGCCAAGGTAAGTACTGCAGGCTTGCACCGCCTTCCCCAATAAAGTGACACTTCATTAGCGCGCTCCTCAAGATCCTTGTTCTCAAGGAAGGCCAAAGAGGAAAAAACCCCACTGCAAACTGTTATAAAAAATAAAACAGTCAAGAGTTAGCTAGAGCAAGGTACTGAGGTCTCAAGGAAGATCCTCCAGGATAATCCTGCACTGAGGCATCATGAAAGGAGAGTCTGGGTTTGCTCTGAGGTCAGGAGACTATTATTTATTTTAAAATAACTGATAAAAAACACTTCAGCACATAGAAGAGCCTATTTGTTCAAAAACTTATAATGTAGTGCAACTTTGGATCCCAGAATCACCTAGAAACATTCAAATGCCTTGAAGAAGTTAAGAATTTACTCAGTCGACACAATTCCAGAAATATAAAGCCCATTCACTCTCAGAGATCATCAAAATGATTTACTCAGTCTTTTATTCAGTGATAAGGAAAGAAGCCTCAATACAACTAACTTGGAGACTTAAGTCTCAAGTCTCCAAGTAGCAGATGCAGCACTCAGTACATGCGCTCCAAGAAGCTTCTGACTCTTCAACAACCTGCCTGATGTTTCCTCCCCAAGGGAATCCATCAGACTTCCGTGTATGGATCGCTCCTCCTCAGCTGCCCAGACTTTAAACAGGCTGGAAGCTATTGCATTAAAACATACCAAGTGTCAATATTTTGTTAGAGAAATTTTAAGACTCAAGTACAAAACACGCAAGGACAAATCATTGCGTCAGACACCATTTTTCTATTACAAAATAGAAACATTTTGTTATTTAACTCAGTACTTAATTCCACAAGCCACCAACACAGAAGTACTCATGGACAGTGAAGGTCTATTTCCCCGCCTCAGGTAATCCATCTACGAAAGACTGATGCACCTTTTTCCTTTTCTTCCCTTTTTCTGATAGCCTCATGCTGTTTTATTGCCATTCAGCACAACTAAGAACAGCATAAAGGTGAGACTCTTAGTTTCACAGTAGCTAGCATTATTCTTAAAAGTGCTGACAGAAGCCTGAAGCCCCATATTACTACTCTAATATTTTAAGGAAGTTTTACTCAAATGCACTTATTTACATGTAACACAGCACCTTTACAAGTCAGATATACTTGCAAAAAACACCTTCTATCTTCCTTTCTTTGCTGCATTGTAACCATTTATTTTTTTTTTAATTCAGAATAAAAAACACCCTGAACTTGTCTCACATTCCTGCAGGTACCACTGGGTGGATCTTGCACTAAGCTTACATCATAACTTTCTTTATAAGTAGAAAATTGAGGTGAAATGCCATTTTAATGCAGGATAGTTGGATTCAAGCATCTCCATGCAAATGTGCAGGCCAGCAAAGCATCAAGCCAGCATCATCACCTCATCTGCCCTGCTGCACGTGCTGGCTAAGTAATTCAGCATTCCAGTTACCAGGAGAAAAAAAAACCCTCAACAAAGACCACAGAAATGATGGTACAGTCCACTGAGACTGTCCACACCACAATCTTGTAAGCAGATTGTTATTAAGGATTTTAACTTTCTTAAGTTGCAGTTTAAATACTGAAAGAATTCAAACTATTTAACCTTTGCACCCTGTTTAAATTCCTCAGTAACTAAAACAAAATCTATGACATATTTCAAATAATCCCAAACAAATGAAAAGGCAGTGATGAGAATATTGTTGCAGATAACTGACAGCAAATCTGTCCTCCTAAATCTGCATCACTAATGCTGAAAGCTGTGAAACAGCTGTGCTGTGAATTATGCCACCAGCTCTGCTTTGAGACCAAGACTGGAACGTATCAACCAGCAATTCTGCTTCTTGTTACAGACGAGATTGCCCAGCTGTACAAAGTTCACCACACCTCATTCCCAGTGCTGACGAGCACAGAACGGCTGGTAGAACTAGCGTGCTCAGATTTGTTAACATACAAAAAGAGTAAAACGCACAGAACACTTCCTTTCTAGTAAAAGAGGTAAAAGGTCTGCGAGTATACCAGTAGACATTGAGAACAGACTGCTCATGTATGAGAGACTTCTTGGAAAGAAACAGAAAGCACTGCCATTAGATTTCATCTAACAGCTTGTTACCAAATGGGAGAATCCCATTCCTCACTCTTTAGCAAGTCACATGCTCTCACGCCCTCCTTTATGGTGTTTCTGATGATTTCTGAGCAGTTGCTGAGCTGGTTAACCCCACCGAGCCTGCAGCAACTTTTTTCTGGACACAGAATCAGACACAGGAAAGCAGTGAGAGCTCACCGTTAGAGCAGGAAAAGAATCACATAATCAGAGGGGTTGGAAGGACCTGAAGAGATCATTGAGTGCAACCCC